>NW_026921535.1:0-190033 GCF_032062105.1 Saccostrea cuccullata | reverse complement strand
CCAATGTTTTTTATGTCCCCATTTTACGACTTGCGTATCTGTAGCAGGTCCCCAGTATGGGGGAGCCACACACGCACACAAACACACACACGAAAGAGGATTTTCGAGTTTGGGCATTTTGTAATTTTCGGGGTTTTTTTTTTTTTTGCTTCAGAAAAAAGATTTCAGGTTGCCCCCCCCCCACTTTCAAAAAAGATAAGAAAGATGCTACGTGCCTGGAGTATAAATGCAGAGATAATTTTAGGCTATCTGACCAGGCGAAAAGGGACTTTGAAGAGTATGGATACATCTTAATCAAGTGAGAAAGATAATTTATTCAGGTACCTACATGATCATATTAGCGCTCGTGATAAATAATATTTTCATATAATCAGTACTGTAAAACTTAAATCCCATTTCCCAAAGTGAAATAAAGGATACATTCCGCAGACATCTATATAAATAGTGTATGCTTTGAAGCTTGGAATGTTTGAATCCGTACAAATACAAAATCATTAGCCATTCACGTATAAATCGAGAATGATGAACTTTCAACCTCTAAATTTTTAACGCCTTTTTACGACTTGAATTCATCATGTTCAGGACCACTGAGAGTGTTAATAAAGCGAAAGTTGTCAATTTTATCCACATCGCTGGATTAAATCATTCTTTTGCTGCCAAATGTTAATATAATTATAGAATAATATGATAATTATAGGCAAATTATTTAACTAATCTGTATATTTTATCCATCTCCAAACCCTTTATAATCGACTCTACAAGTGATAAACTAGCTTGATCAAAATTATTTGTTAGATTGCTGAAAATTCACTTCTGGTGAATTTATTGCCTGTAGAGACAACTATAAATGGTTTGGAGGTGGATAAAATATACACATTGGCTACGGAATGTGTCTAGAATTAGGTAGTGAAAGGTAGTTGATTGGCCAATGCTAGAAAGTGGAGAATTCCTCTCCCAAAAGTGTGCAAAAAATATTGCGCCGTAATTTGCACCTTTTTGCATTATGGGTTCTGTATTTTTTTGGTTAAAGACAAATATATAAAATCCACAGTAACTTGTGGACAGGACCCCCCCCCCCCCCCATATTCAACCCCGGGGCTTATTGGACATTTTTTCACAAATTATGTTCATTACACTTATTCATCATGTGCACAATATGAAAAAATCGTCAAAACCCCAAAATAATCGCTCCACGAAAAAATACCCCACTATACATTATAAGAGAGAAAGGTATGCAACTCCCGTTTGTTTTCGTTGTACCCTCACTGGTCTTTCTGGGTTTAAAAACATGTATTTATTTTATTTCAACCTGAAATGTCGATTCAAACCGTCTCTACATATATTTCTGTCCTAGTCCATGTTATCGTATTGACTCTGCATCTTGTGAGAATCCCACAATATCTCCTTAAACAATAATCCAGTCAGAACATTGAAATTTCCTTAGGTAATCGCAACGGAAGAGCATAGAGAATGTTTCACTTTTAGGATAACGTCCGAGAGAGTTTTGGCCTGACGTAATAATCTCTCTCGGGTGTTATCATACATTCTATATGCACTTCCGTTGCTTTTACTAAGGGAAATTTCAACGTTCTGACTGGAATGTTGTTTAAGGAATATTGCAGCACTGCATCGTACAGGTTCCTAACTCGGCAATCTATGAGTGTACCAACTTTACAGACATGCGTGAAAAGGACTTCATTCATCCTGATCGTAATACGTCACTAACGGAACACATTCGCGTTGTTCATTAATGGACTGACAAGAACAATATGTTATAACAAAACCTGAACGTCAAATTTTTGATAGTATACACAAAGTTTTACTCAAGATATTTCATAAGAAAAAGGAAAACAATGAAAATCTTGTTTTAATAATTACATCGTGATGAAGAAATTTGCAAGTATTTTAAAATTCATAATGAAAGAAAATTCTTTCTTTTCTCTCTCTCTCTCTCTCTCTCTCTCTCTCTCTGGATATATGTGTGATGTGTTCTGCATATATTTCAAGAGAGTTTTCTTTGGCGACCTTTGTAAGATAAGACTGCTACGTTAAAAAAAATACTCGTATTAATCTTTACTGTAAAAATAATTGTGATTGTTAAATTATTTAGTAATAAAAATTAAAAATGGAATTTCAACAATATTTATTGAGTTGATTAAAATGAATTCCACATCAAACAACCAATCAGAATTTGGAATAGAGAGTCGATGATTGGGGCAGTAAGCCCTGATTACATTGGTTAGAGGTACAGCAGAAGTGACACGTGTAATCTCCGCTGACTGGCACTTGACCATAGTTAATACAGTGGTCCTGGTCGGAAGTCTGAAGTAACCACTGGTTCCGGCATACAGTCTCGTTCACGCATCTGCTCCAAAGGAAAGATATCCACAAAGTGATAAGCATTAGATCTTCTAACATATATAATGACAAGGGGAACACAGCGGGTGTGACCGATGAACAGGGGATGCTTGCTCCTCCAAGGCACTGATCCCACCACTGGATTTACGAGGTGTCTCTGTTTTTTTATGACTGCTCGTTATATTCAGTTTTTATATATTGATGTTTCATCTATTGGATATTTGTCGCATCATAGACATGTTGCTTGTTTTGTTCTTTCGGTCTTATTAGAAATCTTTATTTTTACAATAGTTATGATCAAAATAAGCATTCAATCAACTATACATTTTGCCACCCTCAACAAGGCTGTAAATTATGTATTATACTAAAGTACTTTCTTAAGTGTTTTTAAACATATCTTTTTAATTAAAACGGACACTATGCAAACGTAATTTTGTAACCTTTTGAAGACCTTTGTGTTAGAATTGCTATGCACTATGTCCGTCATGCAGTAATTGTTGTTGGGTGAACAGGAGACGGTGGGCCCAATGTAAATACTACGTGTATCACAAGGAATATCTTTATTATAGTCCCCACACACCTGGCATTGAATAGCCGCTGTAAAAATAATACTTTAAAGTAAATATCAGTCCTAAAGGAAGTATTATTGCATGAAATAAACAAATTACCTTTGACTGTAAATGTACGTATTATTTTTTAAACCATAATTATTCCATAACATAACTACACTTTTGAATTATTTGACGTTACTCACGTCGAGGGGTAGTTGTCACAGGTGGCTTATTTTCTTCTACAGAATAAAATAGTTAACTCATTGGACAAGTAAAATTGATGCAAAGCATCAAATCTGCTGCTAACAAAATTTATCATTAAAAAAAGTACTGTACTTTCACGATTTTAAAAGCATTCGTGCAAGGAAAGCACTAGATATTCAAAGCTGAAATAGTGACCATTTTTACTCCAGACTGTCTTCAAAGCAACATAAATGAATGATTTTTAAAAAGAAATAAATGAATAAAACTTTTAGTTCATTTGCTCATCAAATGGATTCATCGAAGTAATAAAATCAATGATAAATGATAAGAATTTATTGTTATCAAAATAAAGATGTAAGCCTCTGAAGATGCACCACGTGTTGATACCCTGGATCTTAGTCACTTGATAATGCCCATGCATGGTTTCTGCAGAGAAGCCTTCGCAAAATTTACGGAAAAAATTATCCTTGTATCATTCGCAGCTGTAGCATATTCAAAACATTTTTTACTACTTGAACAACTTTTGAATTTTTATTCACCATGCACTTTCGAATTATTTTTACGTTACTCACGTCGAGGGGTAGTTGTCACAGGTGGCTTATATTCTTCTACAGAATAAAATAATAAAGTCACTGGATAAAAAGAATCATAAAATACCGAGATACACTGCTGAATTCATACTTGAAAAGTGAAGCTCAACATGAAAATAATCGAAATCATTCTATCAAAATGAAGCAGTGACATAAATATATTTAAGAACTATTTCTATGGGAAATACCTGTACAGAGGTTACAAGTTGACCTACACCGCAGGAAAGCGATATCGTAATGGAATCTTTGTTCTGGAATCGCGTGGCACACACCGTACTCTTTTAAAGTGTCACAATTTGTTATACTATCGGAGCAGTTACTTGGAGAATCTAAAACAAAGTTACAGTAATTTTATTTTGAGAATTACACTTCAAAAAGTTCATTTTAAAAATTATGAAATGAAAATCAAGATTTTTTTTTATCTTCTGCTAGACTTGTAAAAGCCCTTTGCATTGCACTATAAAGGGATGCACGAAGGATTTACTTTTTCGATGAGTGACTTTGTTTTCTACAGCAAAGACCAAAAAATACTAAATCAAATCAATATTTGTATAAGATTAAAAAAATCATACGACGAAGTAATTAAAAAATCTAAAACATATAACATAAACATACTTAGTATACTGAATGGAAAAAGAAACGCATAATAGCATAATAGCGAAAAATATTTAACAATGTGGCAGAAAATTATGATAATTGGTCAGATGTGTATTTTGGTTACTGTGCACTAAAATCGATGGTCATAATTACTCAACCATGTAATGTATGGTGTCACGCAGGGGAAGTAATAAAAAGCCAAATACACGTGCATGTTGATGATGACAATTTTGTGATCACATTTTGTAGTGCCAAGAGATGCATTAGAGTTATAGACATGTTTTCCGATATTTGCAGTCAGTATAAATTTCATGCAATCATGGTATGGATGACGGAAGTTACATTGGGTCTAGTAATTGAGTTGCATAAGTGATTAAAGAGGCAACAACATGTTGCTGTGCAGTTTGTTTTTAACTTTTCAACCAAAAAAGTTTTTTCGGTTGTCAGAGAGTAATTTTAAAAGGTTTCCAACCAACCCTGAGGGTGACGTTGGCACGTAACAACGTCACATTAAGATAGGGCTTTTCATCATGCTACCTCGGTTATTGTCAAGTCATTATCACTGAAACCGATATTTTTACGGCAGGCAATCCTACTCATATTTTTACCCTAATACTGACAGAAACTCTCTGCTCTCATTTCGTACTCAAGCTTGGCAACTTTACGTCGATTTTACTCTCACACGCGCACGTACGCCTCGTATGCATTACGTTTTTAGCATATTCACGCTGAGAAAATGTAGCCAGTGTTTGTCGAAATTTCCTTACAAACATTCACGTGTACAAAATCAGCTAGATTCTGTAAATTCTATCCTAAATCGAAAATTCGTGGGATTCATTGGGCGGGGGATTTGTTGGCTTTGGATTAATACAGCTACTCTCAACCATTAAGACTTCCGTCGGAAGGCTTGAATGATAATCCTTGAGAAAGATAAATACTCTGGTGAACTCAATGCACAAGAAAATCAAGGCTGTTACTGATGCGCAACGGAGATGATAATTTTTATTTTAATTTTGGAGGGTATCGACATACCAATTTCAATAACTCAGGAATTATCAGTCAAAATCACACAAGATTTCGGTTACTTGTTGTTTAATGTTGAATTAAAATGTTTGATAACAATACTGGAAAACATATTGGAAATAAAGTTTTAATTTTATTCCAAAGTTTATTATGCGTTTCTTTTTCCTTTCAGTATATTTTGCAGTCATAAAAATGAAATAGAAGACAACTATAATTATTAGTAATACGTTCGACTTATGTCAATTAAAATCCTGCAGTTACCAATTGAAAATGAAATAGTTGTCGCAGAAGAAACAGATCCAGTTGTTCCTCTGGGAGTCAGAGGAGTTATAGCTTCTGAAGAATTTGCTCTTAAGGACAAGGGAGAATATGTACTGCTTGAGGAAGGTATTGTTGTGGTGGTCGTAGTGTAGGAAGGTGAAGTTGATACATTGGAAATTGTTGTTGGCGTGGCTACACTAGTGTGCTTAAATGTGATTGGATTAGAAGCGTTAACCTTAGTATGTCCTGGGAATCCTGTCGTCGTTGGCAACGTGGTTGAGGATCGAAAGGTTTGAAAATACTTTTCATACGCCCCAACTGTAACAATATTTAATATAAAAAAGTATGACAAAACTAGAGGTACTGTGAGCAATGAGCTCACTAAATGATACCCCCCGTCTTCCATATGAATATAATAGAAGTGTCCATGTTTTGCTGTTGGAAACCCAAAAAAAGTGTCGGATCAAAAAGTAAAATAGGAGATGCATTATGGCAATATGTAATAAAGATTGTTTGAAAGTTTTATCAAATGTCATTCAGTGGTATGAGAGGAGTTGTGGATAAGAGATGGGTACCCCAAAGCGTAACAGACACACGGACGGGTGTACAGACAGACAGACAGACAGACAGACAGACGGACGGACATTTGTCAAAATGCGTAAACGAAAGGCGTTTCATTTGAATATTTTCATTCTAAGGAATTTAATGTAACGGAGTATATAATGCATAGGGTTAATCTTATCTGCTTATTTATCTTCACAGGTCATGGGTTTTTTGTCAGTACGGCTCCCCTCCCCACACCAGATACACATAAAACTGCCTTAGTTTCATACTTTGTATATCTTTTAAACAACAATATTAGTACCTTGATAATTGATTTATCTCCATGTTTAGCCATTGACGGCATAATTATCCTCTGATTATGTGGTCTTTGATTAGCTGTGATGGAGAGTGATTTAACATGAGGTGATGATGAACATGGCAAAGAAAGTAATGCAGGCACTTACTAATACACTGTACAGTTCTACAACAGATTAAGCCAGCTCCATCTGTACAATTATCCTAAAAAACAAAATCTTCCATCAGGTTGAAATTTCATGCATATTATCTGAGCAGGGTTTTTATGAAATATATGGAGATAACAAGCAGTATTCAAGCTCAAAAGTCCATAAAACAATACAAAATTTGAGTAGAGCACACAAGGACCTCCAAAACATCAGAGGCGGGATCAAACGCCACGGAGGAGTGAGTACCCCCTGCTGACCGGTCACAACCGCCGTGTGTTCCTTGTCAGGATCGGGGAATTCGGAAAAAATCCACCGTCAATTCAGTGTGTAAACAAAGGCCTAACAATTTGTATGAAAAACGTCAGTCAGCATTTGATTCAAAGATAAATCGTACTTGCTGACAGGGTATCAACCATAGAAATTACGAAATGATGACTTTAAATGAGAGTCCTGATATTCTTGTTTCATCAACTTGTTTGTCAATAATTTACTTTGCTGAAGAACTGTAGCTCTCCGAAAAATATATTGACAGACCGGAGAGCTACAGTGCCACATATTGAACTGTACATTTATCATTCACAAAAAAGTGCGCTGTTTCTCGATTCATTTCTTCGTGTTTTTAAAACTGTCCCTCAGATTATTACTAACCTGTATTCCTAACATATTTTTTCACTGTTTCCACAACAAAACATACCTTATAATTAGGGTATGTTAACAGCCCTTCTGGGCCTGAAATTTAGATCATCGATAATTTCGTCTATTCATTCTGCCATTTTGGTTTGCAAGATAATTCGGTCCAACACGCTTAATGCAGATGTTAACTACAAGAACAACAAGAATACCTGATAAAGGAGTATAAGGAATATTTTGAAATTTAGCTTTTTTGCAATTGGGGTAAGAATTTGGAAGAATTAATCCAGAAATAACTTTTTTTGCGCAATAAATATACAGTTTCTTCAATGGATGAAACTGTAACTCTCTGGTCTGTCAATATATATTTTACGGAGAGCTACAGTTATGCAGCTATAATTCACTTTGTTTTAGAAATTGTACATACGTAGAGCATGCTCTTGCGTATCGAATCAAATATGAAATTTGATTTTGAAAACCCCAATGATGGTTATTTCCATTCTCATGTTCATACTATAAACTAGGATCCAGTTGAGCAGAAATAAAGATCCCACAGAGTCGGACACATCCGTTACATATTTGGCTATTTAACTTTAAAAAGACGTTAATGGTTATCTAGAATAACCACGCTCTATGACAAAAGATTTAAAACGTCAACTTCCCTTTCTTATACAGCAATTTACCTTCATCACATGCACTTAGGAAGTTTATATCTATTAGTTAATTTGATACAGCACACTTTTTTATAAGTAAGAACAATTTCTAATACGATGCAAGTTAATAACAAACATGAGAGAATACTCAGCATTATCGTTTATTGTTATACCCTTATAAATATCATTCTATATATTTATTACTTTTAAAGAGTCCAACAAAAGAACTGTTTATTACATCGGTCTAACAATTTCACTATTGAACGGTCTTACATAAGAATTGTTAGAATGTGCAACGTCATTCGTCTGTTACGTCACAAGTAATTAATCATCGTTCAATATCGGTGATGCGAAAATAGCCTAAGTCAAGAGCTACAAGAGTTGTTGCTAACGGCAAGGTATGGAAGAAGGGAAGAGTATGTTTTGTGATAAATATTTTTTGTGATATAGATATATAATTGATTTTGTTCTTTCTCAGCTTAATTGTTTATATTTTAATACTGAAGAAGCCATAATTTTCCATATATACAGTAATTGATAATATAGCGTGTATTGATTAAATTGTTCAATCTTAAGTGAGCAGTGAAGGGTATAACAAAACAGTTATGGACTAGGATTCGGGCAACATATGATTTGTTGCAACATTTTCACCTTCAGGTCCAACAAATCATATGTTGCCCTCATATCCAGTCAATAACTATATAGTATTTGACTCAATGATAAATAGTATATGCTGACCAGGACATGTATCAACCAAAGAATTCACAAAATGATAACATTGACTAATGTTTTCCATACTAATTGTTAGTCCATCATATACGTACACACTGAATTGACGACGGATTTGTCCGTTATTTTTTGATAATGACAAGGAGCACTCTGCGTGTGTGACCGGTCAGCAGAGGGATACTCACTCATCCATGACACTTGATCCTGTCCCTGATGTTTTCGTAGTCCGTGTTTTCTCTTCTCCTAGTTTGTATTGTTTAATGAACTTTTGAGCTTGAATACTTTTCGTTCTCTTCATATATTTCTTCTAGCTTACTAACATTATGAGTTTAGTCTTCAAACTTTAACCATGTCACAGACAAGTGCATACATTTACATGTATAAAACCCGCTTTAAATTTATAATAAATGAGAGACTATGAGTATTATTAAGTTTTTGTGAATATATTTCAAGTTATTCATTACCGTAATGTCACAGTGAGTCATTGGCATAATCGATGCATTCTTTGAATCATATGATATTTTGCACACAACACATTTGGTATTGTTTTGGAAGTCACACTGGCCGTTCCTACAGATTGGACATTCCACCATATCCAGTTTTGTGGTTGTCTGTATCACCTTTGTAATAGTTCCCGTAGTTGGTAGCGTGGTAACTTGATGTGACGAAGGCGGAGTTGTTGAAATCATCCAATAATTGGATCCAAAGGCCTGCTCTAATCATAGTTATTTTTGTTTCATTTCACTTTTAACTATATTTTTTGTCTCAATATTCGAACACGGAATATTTCAACATCTTTTCTTCTTTTAACTTAAGACACACTTTTTTCACGATTTTGATTATTGATGTAAATATTGTAATGAAAAAGGTAAAATATGTCAGCAGTCTGTGTCAATTAATAACCTAAAATATAATTTTTGCCAAAAAAAATGAGTTTAGTTCAACACAAACCTATACATTTGATATCTCGGCAACAATGATGAGCATCGTCTGTGTGACATTGCTGTTCCTTTGATTGAAAAATCATCTTTGGTTAGTCTGATATTTAATTAATATTGATAATACAATGCAAAAGTGAGATGTGGTCAATTATCATTAAACAAATAATTATCGTCCTAAACAGACGTAAACAAACAGACTAAAAGGACCTCGTAGATATGTACCTGCTGTAAACATTTAAGATGAGGAGGGCTGTGGTCAGTGTGGTATTGACATTTATCACAAAGCGAGTAGTGGCATTTACCATTGTGATCACAACTTGGACAGAAAATAAAGTTTTCTAAAAAAAAAAATCCTAAAAGATCATCATATAAAACAGTTTGTAATAAACGTATAATGTGAATAATCTTAATGACGAAGCATTTAGAATTAAGTTTTTCCTTACCACCAATGTTTTGTCCTTTACAAAAAGATATATGCATGTACAGATTATGCAAAATAATAGTGTTCTTACTGCAGTATCAAAATACTTGAAATAAATGTCAAATGGCAGATCTTTAGTCAGAAAAACTTTCAAAATACAATGTGGCTTTTGCTTCAATCAGAACAAGATGTGTTTGTGATGTACCGGATGCCCCTGTATGGCAACATAGCAAATGTTAAATTTTCTTAAAAGAAAATTCACTGGAAATACAATTCTGAAATATGAAAGTAGGCCAAGGTCAACGTTTTTTCATACGTCCGGAAATATCCAAGGTCAAAGTTAAAAGATCAAGATAATTGGTATCCAATGAAAGGTCTTACCACAATAAATACATATGTGAAGTATGAAATCCCTAGCCCTAACCAAAAGTTATGGCCAAGGTTAAAAATTTTAAAAAGTAGCTCAAACTCAAAGGTCAAAGAGTCAAAGATCTTGCTATCAAATAAAAAGTCTTGTCAGAAGGATTAAAAATGTAAAGTATGAAAGCACTATACTTAACCCTTTAAAGGTTATGGTCAAGGTTTGCTTTTTATAAGAGGGTCAAACTCCAAGGTCAAAGGGTCAAATTTCTTGTTATCCGATGAAGGGACTATTCACAAGAATTACATATGTGAAGTTTGAGATTACTAGCCCTTAGCCTTCAAACATTATGGCCAAGGTTAAAAGTTTTTTCAAAAGCACAAAAATTTCCAAGGTCAAGGTCAAAGGGTCAAGATAATTTGTATCCAATGAAAGTTCTTGCCACAAAAAATACAAATTTGAAGTATGGAAGCCCTAGTTTTAACAGAAGCCCTTCAGAAGTTATGGCCAAGGTTAAAAATTTTAAAAAGTAGGTCAAACTCCAAGGTCAAAGGGTCAAAGGTCTTGCTATCAAATGAGAGGTCTTTTCAAAAAAATTATATTTTTAAAGTATGAAAGCACTAGACCTAACCCTTTAAAAGTTATGGTCAAGGTTTGCTTTTTAAAAGTAGGTCCAACTCCAAAGTTAAACTCAAAGAGTCAAAGTTCTTGGTACCCAATGAAGGTTCTTCTCACAAGGATTACATATTTGAGGTATGAAAGCCATCTCCCTTACCGTTCAAAAGTTATGGCCAAGTTTAAAGTTTTTTCTTAAGGGCATACGCAACGTACCTTACCTCCTGATAATTTTTCAAGATATTCTAAATTTTAACTTATAATACCATTACATGTTCTTAGACAAAAAAATCAGCATGCGTTACCAGGGGTTTTGAAAAGATATCAAATTGTGAACATTTTTGCATTAATCAAAGAAAAATGTTCAAAAATTACAAAACATAAATTCCAGATTTTTTTTCATAAAAAATTGTGTTAGGAAAGGTGTACAAATCCATATATAGACATTAAAAATATTGCACGCAGGTCCTTCATTTTGTGGAATTCTTCAACTCCAGGGAAAACCCCAATAAAGTTCATACTACGTTGCGTATGACCTTAAGTACGGAAATCGTCAAGGTAAAGAGGTCAAAGTTGTTGGTATCCAATGAAAGGTCTTTCAACAAAAAATACATATGTTAAGGATAAATGTCCTGATATCTCCTGTTCAAAAGGTATGGTCAAAGTAAAAAATTGGAATTTTTGTGTAAAAGTGGATCAAACTCTCAGGTCAAAAGGTCAAATTTGGTGGTACCCAAAGAAAGGTCTTATCACAAGGAATACACATGTGAAATATGAAAGTCATAGCTCCACTAAATCAAAAGTTATGGGCAATGTTTAAGTTTTTTGCGGACAAACAGACAGACAGACAAACATCTAGACTGACGGACAGACAGACAGACGTACACGACAAAAACTTCAAACCCTCGAAACTTCGTTTACGGGGGGGAGGCATAAAATTCAATAAGTCGAACCACTCCATTTTAAACCAAAAAAATTTTTTTTAAATGCATCAAAATAGAATTTCGGGTATATTTGCAATGTATTTTTGAAATACATAATGTTTATTTAAAGTCATAAACGATGCAGCTGTTCAGTGTCTGCGGTTTAAAATATTGCAGGTATTTTTTTTTCTGTAAGTTACTATTTGAAAAAGATTAATATTATAACTACAAAATGCTGCTGTTGTTGTTGTTATATTGAAAAAGTGGCACTGACCATTTTGATCACAATTTGGACAGAATATAGAGGTATCTTAAGAAATTAGCCTTAATTAACCGATAACATTTAATAACTTATTGCTTGTTCTTTGTTCTTGTGCATTTATGAGATTAATCTATAAATACATGGTATTTTGTACTATTCTGAAAATTTAACTTTTCTTCATTGTAGCATTAGACAAAATTACACATTTTTGATACCTCAAAATATTTTAAATATTTTCAACATAGTAAGTTGAAGATAGTTACTCCTTGTCCTCAGCATATCAAAATCATTAAACTTTGTGAAAAGAATTGTTTAATAATTATTTTTGATTAATAATTATTTATTAATTTTTTTTAAAAAATGCATAGAAATACAAGTTTATAGAACCTTAACAAATATATCTACTTAAGGAAAGCGAATCTTGATTTGAAATAAAACTTACGTAGTGAACTGTTTCCTTGGTCAATAGTATTAACCACAACTCCCAACCACTTTGCTTGAAACAACAATGAAATAACAATTCATTAAGAAATAAAATCTTTATTGAACTTCAATGAAAACAGTGAAATCATTTCTCAATGATATTGTTTATTTTCTTTTTACTATAAATAGAAGGTCGAGTAGAATGGAGGGCTGATTAAAATCTAGCTCCTATAATAAGTGGGAAAACAGTGTTTTACAGTAAGTTCATTTCAATCAAAACTGAAAAAAGTGATTATTTATTGTATATTTGACATATATGTTGCTTTGCAAACCCTAATGCTGGATAGAAAAGACATTTCGGCGTGTTTGTAAACTTTCTGGTGCCTCTATGTGTGAAAAGTGTTCACCGACTTATACTGAGCTAGGCAGACAACGTATGGACACAATAACATTGTATCACTCATTTGTGTGTATATAGATAGATAGATGTATATAGATAGGGATGTCATTGCAATCATCTCCTAATGATACAATTAGTCTAGTCTCGCAAAGTCATTCTATTATTTACGGAGAGACAATGGATACCGCTTCTCAGAGCTCGGCAGTTTCATTAGAAACAATTCACTCGCTGCTCATGCAAATGAACTCTAAACTATCACTCATTGAAAAAAACAATGTAGCTCTAGAGAAAAGACTCACAGAAATTGAAATGAAGATGTCAGACATAAAGACTATAAATGACTCGGTATCAACACTGAAAAGTAAAGTATGCACTATTGAGAACGATTTAAGCGCTATGAAACAGACAGTTTTTGATGTGGAGCAAAGTGCTGCAGCGACTGGTCAGATTTTTGACGACGTTAAAAAGACAGCAGAAAATGAATTGAAACTGTTAAAACATGAAGCTAAGACTATGCGCGATAATTTTAACGAAGAGTTAAGCTCGATGACACGACAAAACGAGGAACTACAGAGGTCAGTCACTGATTTAAAAAGCAGGTCAATGAGGGACAATCTTATTTTTAGTGGCATTCCAGAAACACCGAATGAAGACTGTGAGGCAGTTCTTCATCAATTCCTCGTAAACAAACTGAAAATCCGGGACTATATATCATTTGAACGGGTACATCGCATGGGGAAACCCGATGAATTTAGAACAAGGCCCAGAAACATAGTCGCCAAGTTCAGCTTTTATAAAGATAGAGAATTTGTCCGACGACGGGCACCCCAGAAGCTAAAACACACACAAATATGGATAAACGAACAATTCCCACCAGAGATAGAAGAGAAACGAAAAAAACTCTATCCTGTTATGCGAGAGGCTCGACTTAACGATAGACGTGTCAACTTAGTGGTGGACAAACTGTACATCGACGGCAGTCTATACGTCCCCAACGAAAACAATGAGGAAACGCTCGGTGCAGAGGGTGGAGCTAACCAAGGCGCAGAGATGTCCAGCGAGGCACACCGCGGTCGCCCCGTCCCGAATCGTAGCCGACGCGGAAGTGGCCGACGTCCAGCGGTCAAAAGATTCCGTAGAGGATCAACGCCGACACACTAGGAAACCGCAGGAGAACAGAAGCGTGACGAAATCCGATTTCTCGCTTTAAATGTCTGCGGCATAAACAAAAGACTCCAATATAAGGAATTTACAGACTTTATAGCAGAATTCGATGTTCTGTGTTTTGTGGAAACTAAGACCGATGATTCAGATGAAGTGAATATTCCTGGATATACCACTTTTCTGAAAAACAGAACTAATTTGTCGAAAACGAGATCAGGTGGTATAGGGCTTCTAGTTAAGGACACTTATGTAAAATACATTAATGTAAAAGAAACAGATTGTAAATACGTTTTTTGGTTTAAAATGAGTAAGTTGCTGATTAACTCCAATGAAGATGTTTACTTTGGAATTGTGTATATACCTCCCGAAAACAGCAAATATTCATCTCCTGATTGTTTTTTGGAAGTTGAACAGGAGATGCATGAAATAACTAAAAATAGTAATTATGTTTGTTTATTAGGAGATTTTAATGCCAGGGTTGGAAAACTACAAGACTATGTTGTAACTGACGATTTTTTAGCAAATAGCCAAAACTGTAATAATGTTACTCAAAGTGTAAATACAGATGTCAATTTATTAGAAACTTTTGGAATCCCACTGGTCAGAACAGTTAAAGATGTAACAATCAATAATTTTGGCTACAAATTAGTAGATTTCTGTATCAATAACAATCTTTTTATTCTTAACGGTCGATATGGAAGGGACAAATCTACAGGTGCTCTCACATGCAAGAACATAAGTACTGTTGATTATGTGATATCCAATGTACACTTATTTAATTTCTTAAGCAAATTTGATGTTGTAGATTTTTGTAATTTATATTCTGACGCACACAACCCCCTGTCATTCAGTGTAACGGTATCTCAAAGTGTTCAAAGTAACTACTCAGAGTTTGAAACTCAAGATCAACCAGGTGTGAAGTTATGGTGCGCAAACAAAGCAGACGATTTTCGTGCTAATATAGACCGCTGTAAATCTACAACTGAGAAAATTGAAAAAGAAATTGGGGATCTAATGAACTTGGAAAATGGGCTGGAAAAAGAACATTTGAATAATGTAATGGCAAAAATCTGCAATGTGTTTTTAAGCGCAGCCAAAGAATCATTTGGGATTAAACATAAAATTCAAAATGCAAAGAAAAAACCGGATAAACCTTGGTTCAATCGCTATTGTAGAACAGCGAGGAAAAAATTCCACTTATCTAAAAGAATGCATAATAGAATTAAAACCCAAGAATCTAGAGAGAAATTAAAACTAGCTAGCAAAGAGTATAAAAAAGTAATGGATTCATCAATCAGTAAGTACAGACAAGATCTATCTCAGAAAATTAAAAATTTGCGAACAAATAACACGAAGGAATACTGGAAAATATTAAATAGCCAAAATAAAAATGACACATGTACAGCTGATTTAAATAATCTGTATAATTTCTTCAAAAATATCAATGAAGTCGATGTAGAGGAAACAGATTCAATTACATATAATATCACTGAACAAAGTAGATATAATGAAATACTTGATTGTCCAATTACGCAAGATGAAATTTTGTCGGCAGTAAAAGACCTAAAAAACAACAAATCTCCTGGAAGCGATCACATTCTTAACGAACATATTAGTACCACTATTTCATTGTTCTTGTCTCTGTACGAGAAGTTGTTCAATCTTATCTTTGACTCTGGGATAGTACCGGAAGAATGGCTTGTAGGCATTGTTAAACCTATTTATAAAAATAAAGGAGATCCAACACAACCTGAGAACTACCGCCCGATCACATTATTGAGCTGCTTAGGGAAACTTTTTACGAGTATTTTAAAAAAACGATTAGAAATTTATGCAGAAAATATCAGTCTGATTAATGAGAGTCAAACAGGTTTCAGAAAGGGGTATTCTACTTTAGACAATATATTGATTTTGCATTTTCTGTCACAAGTCCTTATAAATAGCAAACAAAAGTTATACTGTGCATTCATCGATTTTAAACAGGCTTTTGATACCGTATGGAGAGGCGGCCTTTGGTACAAATTATTTTCAAACGGTGTTAGTGGGAAGTGTTTCAACTATATTAGAAATATGTATGCATGCATAAAATCAAGAATTAATGTGAATGGTGTGTCTTCTGAATTTTTCAACTGCAATGTCGGGGTTAGACAAGGTGAAAATCTTTCACCTTTTTTATTTTCATTGTATATCAGCGACTTAGAAAATTACCTTACAGAAAGGAATGTTAACGGTTTAGAGAATTTTTCTAAAGAGATTGAAGATGATCTTAACATTTTTATCAAGCTGTTTATTTTATTTTATGCTGATGATACGGTTATTATGGCTGAAACCGCATATGATTTACAACATGCATTAAATGAATTTTCTGTATATTGCAAAACGTGGAAACTCCATGTTAATGTTAAGAAAACAAAAATTGTCATATTTTCAAAAGGACGACCACCCAAACATACATTTAAATACAATGACGATGTTTTAGAAACTGTAAAAGATTTCAATTACCTTGGTATTATATTCTCAAGATCAGGGTCATTTTCAAAGGCCAAGAAACACTTATGTAATCAAGCACAAAAGGCAATGTATGGCATTATTAGAAAAATTCGTTTATATAATCTATCTCTGGACTGTCAGTTAGATCTGTTTGATAAAGTTGTCGTTCCTGTTTTATTATATGGATGTGAAATATGGGGATTTGAAAATATAGATATTATTGAACGTCTACATTTAAGATTTTTAAAATATATTCTAAACTTAAAATCTAGTACACCGAGTTTTATGGTATACGGGGAAACTGGACGTTACCCGATGTATGTGCGCATTTATACAAGAATGATATCTTACTGGGGAAAAATGATACATGGAAATGAGAATAAGATCTGTAGAATTATTTATTTACATCTTTATAATAAATACACTAAAAATGGGATTAGTAATCCATGGATATCTTTCATACATAATATTCTTAATACAACGGGTCTCTGTAATATTTGGACTAATCAAAATTTTCATAGTGTTAAATGGATTGCAACCACAATTAACCAAAAGCTCAAAGATCAGTTTTTACAGAAATGGTATAGTGATTTGAATAATTCCAGTAAAGGTATTACATATAGAATTTTTAAAACAAAGTTTGAATGTGAAAAATATTTAACTATTTTACCAAGAAAATTTAGAAATATCTTCTCAAAATTCAGGACAAGTAACCATCGTCTTCCGATAGAGATGGGTAGATGGAATAATGTTGAAAGAAATGAAAGAAAGTGCAATCTATGTAATAATAACCAGATAGGAGACGAATTCCATTATTTACTGGAATGTAATGCATTATATAAGATTCGAAAAGATTTTTTGTTGCAGAAATACTATGTTCACCCAAATACAATAAAATTCTGTAATTTGATGACAAGTACAGATCCAGCATTTTTACGAAAATTGTGTATATTTATTACAAAGATTTTTGACACTGTCTGTCCTCCTGTAATCTCTGCTCGTCCATAATTATTGTAAATATGTATATATGTACCTCTTGTACCATTGTATGGTTTTTTGAGAGAATAAATGAATGAATGAATGTCAATATCAATGTAGAAATAGTATTGAATTTATTGGAATTAATGTTGTTTTAAGATAAAATATCGATAGGAACATAAGCCCACTAAAAATTTTCGTCAGTGATTCCTGATATCTATACACTCGTCTGTGATATCTAATACTTACGTATACCTACTTTTTCACTTGTCAGTGATTTATACTTGTATACTCGTCCTTGATATCTAATACTTACTTATACACTCGTCAGTGAGGCAGCATATCGTGTAATTAGTATCCTTACATTCCTGTTCATGCCCGTACTGTTAAAAATATATACTTCTATATAGAAATAGAATTTTTTTAATTTACTTCTGCTTTGACTTTATGTGATGGTGGAAAATATCCATCAACATTGTGTTGTATTTGACGAATGTCTTCAGATGTATTAATGCAATAATAACTTTACGGCGTTTGATTTATAAGTTTTCAGTGTGAACCTTTATGCACGTAGTGGTTTTGTGATCCTGATGATAAACACATCCTGTACAGAAGGAGTAACTTCTGGAAGGGACACAGACGCCGTGACTACATATTGGACAGGATACAAACGTTCCTGAAATTTAAAATAGAATATGTTTTCAGACGAATAAGAGCTTAAATACAGTCACAGTACAGAAATAATTTTCCATCACAAAATCCGTTTACTTTCCATGTAAGTATGTACGATAATTTCAAAATGAAATGCTCCACAACTACGATAATTATTTCTCAGTTTCTGATTTTTGTTTTTGTAATAAATTATACAGTGCTATTCTGTACTTTGTTTGTAAAATATTAATTTTAATTGGAGTTGATCTCAAATCATTGAACATGTAGCAATTATAATATTCACCCCTACTAATGTTATTGTGATTTAAATTCATGACACGTGGTTTAGGTTTACCTATTCAAAGGTTATAAGGTAGATCCGGTTTTATAAATAAAATTGGCAGTAAACAGGAAATTGCTATAGTCTGTTTCTTCTGAAAACATGTCCTGTGAAAAATGTGTTTCCACACCTTTCTGAAAGACTTTCATGATTTTCAACAGAAATGGGTGGCTTAAGGGGGGGGGGGGTAAATACTAATTAATACATCTTATAGTTAATTGCAAAAATTGCAGCTCACTAGCGACCGATACCCGATACTCTGGTAAAAAAAGTGTAATATCATCTTCACTGACAAACCTTTGTTTGCCTTATATGGCTATTGCTATTAATGCGCACAGCTTACCACGAGCAACTGACCAATTATTAATTGAATACGTTTACGCCAAATACATGTTTACATGTTACTTCGAACACGTGGTTCAGGTCAATCTATGATCATGTCAATGGAGTGCAAAATAAAAAAAATGTTTTTATGAACAAAATGCAAACATTAGAAACTAAGAGAAATATCACGGGCGTTTTTAATTTGTTGTTTAATAGAGAAAAATATGTTTAATAAAATTTATACGTAGTTAGTGTCAAGTTCAGAACACCAGAACTTCAAGGGTAAGGAAAGTGAGCAGCTTTTCGTATGCATTTAAATGGACAAATATTTTTTTACAGAACTATACTCGTGATCACGTGTGTTGGCCAGGGAATCCACCTGGCAATTGTATTCACCGATAATACAATAAAGGAATTTATCAAGTGTAAAATTCCTGTAGTATTCGTAGTAACCCATAATGCAATTCTCATTCAGCTGACTTGTCAGTTAAAGCCACATTGGTGCCTCATTTGCTAATCTGACGCCCAAAAATATTGTCCCGGTTCCCATGCAAAATATTTGTCCAAAAAGAAATTTTAATTCATGACAGCAGAAAATTGTATCATAGAGAATACTTAAAAATAATTTAAACTTGAATGAATTCAAGAAAGATCGATTGAAGTTTATTTCTACAGAATGATATTATAGGGTGGTGAAAACTAAAACGCAACATAACTTTGCTGTTTACCATGTCTCCACGTGCTAGTCACTTCCTAGCCACATTTCCGTGAATAATTTACCCTATCTCGCTGAAGTCTCGCTAACTCTCGACAGAGCCACTGTCAGAGCTACTCTGAACTCATCGGATTTTATAATTTGCAGAACACCGAAAAAGAAAAAGTTCCGAACACATTAGTAGGGGTGATATTTATCTACTGTATTTCTTCCACGAACGTTCTAATGCTATAGGACCATACCAGAGCTGTGATTGTATTGATTGTATATGTAGTTTAACGTCCCTCTCGAGAATTTTTCACTCATATGGAGACGCCACCATTTGCCGGTGGAGAGCTGCAAATTTTGTCCTATACTCGGCACTCAGGGCCATTGAGCAGGGAGGGATCTTTTTCGTGCCAGCACCTACTGCGACACGGGGCCTCGGTTTATACGGTCTCATCCGAAGGACCGGTCTCCACGTCCCGCAATGGGATTGGAACCCGCGACGTAAGGTTTGACTCCTTACTTCGCGACTCTAGAGCAGACGCTCTAACCACTGCGCCACGCGGGCGACCCATAGCTGTGAAGTTTTGAAATTTCAATAATTATTGAAATAGTAATCTTACATTGTAAATGCAGTATTTAACAATATCACCTGATGTGTGGATAGTGTTTTACCCCTCATCTTCCCAAACTTTTTAAAATAAGTTTTAATAAAAATACACCGCTCTGACAATTACCTAAGCTTACTAGAATAAAAACTGACTGCACCGAACAATTTATGATTGGTTTACGGAAAAAAATACATTTTTGAGAATTGACAGAGTAAATCTATTCATGTCAATATCTTATCTCTACGACACGTTACATTATTGTCTGGTCCTGATTTTTAAAAAAGAAGGCTAGAAAAAACTTCTAACGGCAAATAAATATTATTTGGTCCAGCATAGTTTTTTAACCTATTTCGAGTATGCTGATTCCGAAAAAATATGCTGGCTTTCATGAAAATGGCGTTAAAGAGGTCAAAATGGCGATTCAAAATGGCGGACATCAAATTTTTCTAATTTTCTCTAAATATCCTTCAAAAAGGAGAAATAATGCGTGAATATCTCACAGAGTGTAATAAAACTATAAAAATATAATAGAATTCTAACATTATTAGTTTAACTAAGAAAATTTAGTCGTTTCTACACTTAATTCGAATTTTCTCTGATTTATTTGTCTATTACTTCTATACTCTTCTTTGTTCAGGATTTTACATTTGGAAATATCCATACACTGCAGATTTGTATTTTTCCCTTACATCTCACTATTCTACAACTGAATGATGATGCAGCTGTAAGTTAAAAGTCAAAATGGCGATTCAAAATGGCGGATATTCATTTCTTTTTCAAATTATTTTTTACTGTCGTTTACATAGGAGAAAGGATTTGTGAATATCTTACTGAGTGTAGTACAACTGTGTAAAATGGCAATAGAACACTGATTTTATCACTTAAATTCGGAAAATTAAGTCAATTAAATTTGAAATGTGTTAATTAGCTCAACATGGCAACTCAAATGACGTCTTATACACCCAAATTTCGTAAAATACTAAAAACTGCCTGATTCTGATTCGAGAAAATTAATTTACAGTTTTTTTTTTATTCATAAAATAATGTTTTTAAAATGCAATGAAAGTTGGAGGATATTTTTGTTAATGACTTAGGATTTTTTATAACACGGATTTTTGTTTAATTACTTCTATTATTAAGATAAATTTTTGACAATTCCGTTTTACCTATTTTACTTTTTCTCTGTCTCTCCATGCTCATTGCTGTTTTGAGGACAATATAAAAATTAAGCTATCCCAAGAGCAGTATTCCCCGAGCATTAAGGCGAATGAACATTGTAGTTCGAGGGTTGCTAAATCATATCAGTTGTTAGAAATTCTTGATCTATTTTTTATAGTCCAATGTAGAAAAAAAATGTTTATGTTCATGTGGAAGGTCTAGTGCAACATAACTTAGAATGATTTTTAAAATGATGGATCACGACCATTTAGAGGACTAGTAATTGTTACATCATGTAAATCTGAATATATATTATAATATCCAAATATAAATATATTTATTATGAATTATCAGTATAATATACGTAAACCATAATTTTTCTTGATTGTCCAGCTCTGATTCTGTGTCCCTACATTTGCATTTTGTTATTCTCAGTCAAAAAGTCAACTGCATTCTCAAATATTTTACGTTGTGAATGGATAATTTTGTATTGAACAGTGTATATAAATTAAAAAAATTAAATTTACAAAATATGAAAGAAGAAAATGTTTGTGTTTACACCCCCTCGATTCTTGATACAACCTTACACTACCCTAACAAAGAAGTGTGGACCAAGCTGCCTTGTAAAGTTTTTGGAGTGTTCAAGAAAATTTTGTTGTCAAGAGAAGTGTTGACTAGATCGAAGTCAAGAATGGCTTAGGCCTATTGGTACGAAAGCTTGTAAGTGTTAGGAATCACGAGGAATCTGCAGGCGCTCTTAAATTGTATACTTATACAACTCTTCTCACCAAAATATACATGCACACAATGTGATTCCAGATGATAATGTTTGAGAATTTTCTTGCTAACAGAATGACCTTTCTACCTTAAAAGACAACAAATCTATACGCGGTCACGAAATAAAGAGCTACATGTCTTGAATATCAGAGATTTTTTTTACATTCCCCACCCCACCCCGCATGAAAAGCGGGAGGGTATAAAGTAATCGATATGTACGTCCGTCTGTTACGGTTTGGGCTACCAGTCTCTTATCTGCAACTTCTCTCTCATTCCACTGAATGAAATTTGATGAAATTTCACAGAATCTTAATTACATATTAAACATTGTGCACCTCATCTTTTACCTTTTGATCTGACATATATTTTGGCTTCCCCATAGCAAAACATGGACACTGTCATTATATTCATATGGGAGACGGGGGTATCATTTAGTGAGCTAATTGCTCACAGTACCTCTAGTTCATTTTGCATAAGGTTTTTGAAAAAAATAGAGTTTTAACATTTGAACATAAATGTGTTGTTTCTTGAGTGTTTATTGATTGATTGTATAATGTTTAACGCCGAGTCGGCAAATTTGCAGCAATGTTTCGGCGGACTATCGGTTTAAATAATCGGTTTTTGAAGGATTTTGGTTTCTCTGGCTGCCCCCAGTGGGCTTACTCTTTTTCGAACTCCAGAGAAACGATCTTTTTACGTGCAAAGGGGGTTGTCATCCTTGACACGGGGCACCATTTTACTTGAGTGTTGACAATACCAAAATTCCGAAGAGAGACTGAAACATTTAGCAAATAAACCTGGAACAGAAGATGTTAGGGAATATTACTAAGTTCTTATAAGTGCTAAAAAGCTGGAACAAAGTGTTCGATGGAATCAGACAAGAATTTCTTCAGTTAAATATGATGGTGTGCTGAGGGAAGTTGAAGTAGAAGTGCGATTTGATCATGAGAGGATTCAGGAGTGAGTTTAGGTGGACGGGTGCTCAAAGGCTTTGGAACACGGTCAAGTACGAGGGGAAGAATTTGGAAACTCTTAAGGTATACCTTTACTCAGATGACCAAAAATTCCACTGATAAGAACGAAAAACCACCTATTGCACATTGTACACCTATGATTCTTGTGTTAAATTTTAATTTCAAATAACTAGGTCAATTACCTATTTTTCATGCTAGTGGCCCCTGAGTATTTCTCGGGAAATACCTCAATTTTTCACACTATAACCATTTTTTTCTATACACACAAAATATTACAAGCAACTAAACTCTTTAAATAATGAAATATTATAGCAATGGAACAGCGTTGCTTCATATAAAGAAAGGATTGGAGTTTGGACCATAAATATGATAATCATTCAGTCCGAATTTCCTCTGTCATATTTATATTTTTTCCCAATTTTAAATCGAATATTACAAAAATCTGACTGATAAGAACTCTAAACTATGGATAGCCTCAGATTACTTTTAATGCTCTAATTCTCATGGTATTAATATTATATGGGGTCAATGATCAAATTATTGAGATATGTTGTGTCGAATGGCTTTTGTACATATTTTTGAATTTCTTTATTTCACAGCATTCAATTATTTGAAATAATATATAAGCTTTAACACATATAATATTTGCAAAATGATGTTTAAAAACACATGTAACCTTTATTTTGTGATTAATATTGCAAGAAATAAAAAAAATGACAAAAATGGAAAATTAAAAAATTCAGTCCGAATTTCCTCTGCATTACCTTACGTTGACTTTTGTTCCTGTATATTTTCTTTAAATAATAAAATATTAAATTTTCAAATTGATTTTGATTTAAAACTTGCTTATTTTATCCATTTAGAACAATTTTTGATTTAAAATATTATACTTTATAAAATTTCATTTCTGTTTTCTGAAACCTGAGTAAACGTCATCCTTAAGTCGAGTTTGTTTTAACTATTTCCAGAAAATATGAATCTTTTCTAGTATTTTTTGTTTGTTCATATTTAATGGACTAATCAATATAAAAAAAACAAACTGTAATTTATTTTCTGCAAAACGAATCAGAATTCAGCAGTTTGAGTATTTTACAAAATTCAAGTGAATATGACGTCATTTTGAACCGCCATTTTGAGCTAATTAACACATTTCAAATTTGAACGACTAAATTTTCCAAATTAAAGTGATGATATTAGTGATCTATTGGAAATTTACATATTTGTACTACGCTCAATAAGATATTCACAAATCCTTTCTTCTATGTAAACGAGCCCCGTGGGGATCTGGGTTAGAATAGGTCGTCAGTACCCCCTTGCTTGTCGTAAAAGGCGACTTAATGGGGCGGTCCTTCGGATGAGACCGTATAAACCGAGGCCCCGTGTCACAGCAGGTGTGGCACGATAAAGATCCCTCCCTGCTCAAAGGCCGTAAGTTCCGAGCATAGGCCTAAATTTGCAGCCCTTCACCGGAAATGGTGATGTCTCCATATCAGTGAAATATTCTGGAGAGGGAGGTTAAACAGTATACAATCAATCAATCAATCTATGTAAACGACATTAGGAAATAATTTGAAAAAATTGAATATCCGCCATTTTTAATCGCTGAATTGACTCTTAACTTACAGCTGCAGCATCATTCAGTTCTAGAGTAGTGAGATGTAGAAGAAAAAATACAAATCTGTAGTGTATGGATATATGCAAATGTAAAATCCTGAACAAAGCAGAATATAGAACTATAGACAAAAAAATCAGAGAAAATTCGAATTAAGTGTAGAAACGACTAAAATTTCCGAGTTAAACTAATAGTGGTAGCATTCTATTATCATTTTTATACTTGTATCACACTCTGTGAGATATTCACGCATTATTTCTCCTTTTTGAAGGATATTTAGAGAAAATTAGAAAAATTTGATGTCCGCCATTTTGAATTGCCATTTTGACCTCTTTAACGCCATTTTCATGAAGGCCAGCATATTTTTTTCGGATTCAGAATACTCGAATTAGGTTAAAAAACTATGCTGAACCAAATAATTATTTGCCGTTAGAAGTATTTTTTCAATAAATCGGACCAGACTATTATGTTACATAGGGATTTGATGTTACTTTTTATATGTTTATTAGTTTTTGATATAATAATAATGATAAAACTTTATTTAAAGAAGGTAACCTTGTGGAGTGCATGCACTTTTCTTCCCCAGGGCCCTCTCAACCTCAGGGTTGTTCGAAATGTGCGTGGACGATGTCAATCTTCGTTATACTACGTTTCGAGATATCTAAAATAATCTCAATATCATGTGTAAAAAAAATTCTTTTGTTGATTTATAAAGTTTCATTTCAATAGATTTAAGAGAAATCAATTTACTCCATTTTAAAATCAATATGTTTTGTAACCGCGGAGCTTACTTAACAGCAATGTAACGTCAAAAACTTAGCGTCAAGAATTTCTGAAAAATACTATCTCTATATATTTTACACAGTCATTTATAAAAACATTTTTCTAGCACTTGACATTTTTAAGTCATCCTTTATGTCACTTTCGGATTTTTTTTTTTTTTTTTTTTTTTTTTTGATTCAGGTCTTACGGAGAATATGACTACAGTCATTATCATATTTATTCAGTATGCTGTTTATGAGTTAATTAATTTTGACCTGCTCCACGATCCGATTTTTAATTCTGGATAGGTTTGGAATAAATCATGATAATTTAAAATTGTTCAACACAAATCATTTGGATTAATTGATACAATATTTCTATCGAAATTGGTTAACAGATGGCGTTAAATAATTAAAATATGAAAAGAGTCCACAAATTTTTCGAACAACCCTCGTATACTAGTATTTCAATTACAAAGATATCGTACAAGGTACAATTAAACATATCTAACAATAATAGGCTTAAGGAAGTATTTCACAAAATTATGAGTAGAGTGGCAATGCACAGACAATTAACAATCACACACAATGTAGATACAATATCAAAATCTTATTGTGCTCAAATAGTTGTGCGACAGCTGATGATGTAATTTTCAACATTCAACATTCAACATTTTCAACATTACACTTATATGCTCGTAGAGACTGAGAGAGTCTAATGTGTTGAGGAAGTTTATTTATAGATGTACACCTGAGTACTGAAAAGAGGTCGGGGTCTTGAATAAGTTTGTACGAAATTTTGGTTATCTAAGATCGTAATTAGTTTCAGATAGCAGGTTATAAGAAGTTGAGGAGTGAAATTCAAATAAATTTCAAATATAATGGGGCGTCATTCCGCTGAAAATTTTGTATTTGTATGGATCAACTGGCTCATAAACTCTTAGCCATCGATGTTTCTCAAGCTCAAGCAGTTGTTTAGAGGAAGAATCAGGTCAAGAATAATCCTGGCTGCCCTTTTTATAGTTTAAATAGATTGCCCATGTCCTACTTGTATTTACACACATGGCACGTGTCACGATTTACAAAGTCACAGAATTCTCCATGACAATGGGGACAATGAACATTGAGATCTGCAATATCAGTAAATCTGATATAATGTATGTCTAATACAAAATAATGAATAACTTCACAAATTTAAGGATTTGTGAATAGAAATACATCTCAAGCATTATATCAGTAACGACACTGTACCAGTAACGTTGGTTTCTTTGCTGGTAGTAGGATGTATAGATGAAACACCAGGATAAAATGATCCAAATGCACGTGCTACAATTATTATAAAAAGGTTTAGTTAAAAAGTCACTGAAAGAAACATAAAACTAATCATATAATTCAAAACCTGATTAGAAATGCCAGGAAATGAGTGTCGTTCACAAACAATAGCTGAACTATTCGAAATACTTTGGACCATCCTTGTACTCTTATAAAGAAATACATGAAATGTTTGTAAGAAAGAAAAGACGAAGCAGTTAAATTAGTTTATGAATTGTTATTATAAAAATTAAAAGTATAATTTTAAACGGAATATCTTGTTTAAGGTAGTCCGATCCTCAGGTTTATAAAATTAGCAGTTAACAGGTTGGGGGAAACGTAAATTCCGCTATAATTGTGGTATCTCACTACATTTATTATAGTGCAATTACGCTTTATTTCCTGCCGTGGTTACCCTCAATTTCATCCAATATCATGCAAGGTGTTTGAACCGCAAGTCATGATGGGTACTAAAATGAACAAAAACTGTCATGTTTGCATGTTTTGAATTTTAATAAATTTTTTACCGTTGTGTTTAATGATGAGAGCTGTCTTTTTTTATGGAAGAGGCCGATAATAATGGGTCTTTACGGTTACCATAACGGGCCTCCATACCCGTAACCATGCAGACAAAAATAATCTTTTTCTTTTTTAATTCCATAAACCCTTTCCAGTGCGAGTTGACAATTGTAACAAGCATCAATTTGTGCGCATTAATAAGGAATAAGTGAGATTCAAACAGGCTGAAATACCCCGCAGTCATCGGTTGCTATGTTAAAAATGCAACTTCTGTTAAAAAAAAGACAGCTCTCATTATTAAACGCAACAGTAGAAAATTTATTAAAATTCAAAACATGCAAATATGAAACTTTTTGTTCATTTTAATACCCACCATGACTTGCGGTTCAAACACTTTGCACGGTATCGGATGAAATTGAGGGTATCCACGACAGGAATTATAGCGTAATTTCACTATAATAGTGAGATACCACTATTATAGCGGAATTTACGTTTCCCCCCAACCTGGTTAAGTAATCAAAAATACTCATTAAAGTTTCTCTGAATCCACAAAGTTATGTAAATTTATCCACAGTATTTCTTTAAAGTTATAGATGAAAGTAAATCATAATCGTATATTAGAAAATTTAAAATCTCAAATATTTTTGCAGAAAAAGCGAATTGGAATATAAGCAATGCATTTTCTAATTGCAAATTGATCAACAAATATATTTTAGGTTAAAAAACGATAGGTATCCAGGCATTCCAGAGAAATTGCCATGATTTTTATACTAATTTGGTATTTTTTCTTCTATTTCCGTCATGTATTCTATAATGCAGAGTGTAAAAGGCTTTTGCTATCATTGCAAGACACCATAAATCACTTCTGACCGTTCACGGTAGCTCGGTCGGTAGAGCACTCGCTCCGTGATCGGGAGGTCGTGAGTTCGTATCTCGGCCGCGACTGACCCAGTCGATAAAAAATGGGTAGCAACTGTTCCTTCGCCACCTTGCGCTCGGCACTTTGAAGTGAAAGTTGCAGGTCCTTCGGATGAGATCTTAAAAACCGAGGCGGCAGGCGTTGGCACGATAAAGATCCCTCACTGCTCAATGGCCCTGAGTGCAGAGTAAAGGTCAAAATTTGAAGCCCTTCACCGGCAAACGGTGACGTCTCCATATGAGTTAAAAATTCTCGAGAGGGACGTTAAACAATATGCAATCAATCAATAAATCACTTCTGGGCTGGGTTCAAGAAAATCTTATTTCTCTAAAACTATTATTTTTTTTCCCCTTTTATGGGGTACAAATGTCAACTTTTAAAAGACCTTTTCTGAGACTTCCAAACACCCCGAATCTTATAAAGATGAATAAAATGAAAATTGTTGCATGAAAAAATTTAATTTTCAAGGTTCATTTTGATGCATTTCAATTTAAATACTAGGAGACTTATTGTTCACAGAACAATAAGAGGTCTCCTCACCTTCTTTGGATCTTAATGTTGTTTTATATCTGCCTCCTTAAAATTAAATTCCATGAATAAGAAACCGAAATTGTTTTAAAGGATAAAAAAATGAAATTTTAAAAAAAATGACATGACCTTGACCTCTGACCTTGAAAAATTATTCAAGGTCAAAGGTCAAGAGTTACAATGCAATTGACCCCATGCTTCTACGACTTATATTTTACAAGTTATAAGGTTTTATATTAAGTACAAAGAAGTTAAAGGGCAATAACTCATATAAGGGGTCATCAGATCCTTTCGCATTTATACAGAACCTTAAGACATTAGTGAAAGTTTGGTGTCTCTATGGTCTATAGTTTGGGAGGAGTAGTGATAACAAGGTTTTTCGCACAAGGGGCAATAACTTTTAAAAGGGTTAATCTTTGGGGACAAGAATGAAATCTTTGAAATAGTTTTAAGAGAGCATAACAAGGATGCATATACATTGAGTATATGTTGAAAGACAAAAGAGATATAAAAAGAGCTAAATTTCTGATTTTTGGAATTACCTTGACATTTGACCTTTACATGAATTTTAAGGTCAAAGGTCAATGAATCTTATGCAGTTGGTCTCATGTCTCTACGACTTGTCGTTTTGAAAATTTTTAATTATTTGTAAAATTCAAAAAGTTTCAGGGGCAATAATTCATTGAAGGGGTTACTGAATACTTTTGCAATGAATAGATTGAAAAGTCCCCTTAATTAGTTGAAGACCTTGGTGAAGGTTTCATACCTTGGTTTATGGTTTCAGAGGAGTAGCGATAACAAGCATTTCTTGCAAAAGGGGCAATAACTCCGAAAGGGATCAAGGTTCATTTACGCAGGGTCAACTGCAATAATCTTTTGCAAAGTATATTCTTATGGACTATAAATCTTTTCGATATATCTTGAAACTCAAAATTACACGGCGGAAAAATAAGAAGAACTAGTAGACTAATTGTTCTCGAACAATTAGAGGTCTTTCCATCTTTTTTAAATTTCTTATTTTTTCATATTTAACTCTTTTAAATAAAGTTTCATGAAAAAGAAACCAGAAAAGACTTGAAAGATAGAAAAAAATGAAGATTTTAAAAATTTTTGAAATGACTTTGACCTTTGACCTTGTAAAAATAATAAAGGTCAAGGGTCACATGGTTATTGACCTCCAGCCTTTACTACTTATACTTATAAAGTTATGAGGCTTAATAGTAAGTGCAAATACATTAAAGGGCGATAACTCATATAAGGGGTCATCAGATCCTTTTCCACTGAATAGACTGAAGTTGTGCCTAAGGGCCCTGAAGACATTAGTGAAGGTTTTGTGTCTCTACGGTTTACGGTTTCGAAGGAGTAGCGATAACAAGGTTTTTAGCACAAGGGGCAATAACTTTTAAAAGAGTCAATCTTATGGGACAAGAATGAAATCGTTGAAAGAGTTTCAGGAGTACACATTAAAGTCAGAAGATAGATAGTGTATGTTTAAGGTCATAAGAGCTATTTAAAGAAAATTATCCCTTATATTTGGAATGACCTTGACCTTTGACCTTAAAATGAATTTAAAGGTCAGAGGTCAAGGAATCTTATGCAGTTGGTTTCATGTCTCTACGGCTTCTCGTTTTGAAAATTTTTAATTATTTATAAAATTTATAAACTTTCAGGGGCAGTAATTCATTGAAGGGGTCGAAGAAAACTTTCGCAATGAATAGATTGAAAAGTCTCCTAAATTAGTTGAAGACATTGGTGAAGGTTTTGTATCTCTACAGTTTACGGTTTCGGAGGAGTAGCAATAACAAGCTTTACGGTGAAAGGGTCAATAACTAAGTAAGGGGTCAAAGTTCAAACATAGGGGGTCGTTTTTCGGAATAACTTTAAATATCCAATATGATGAACTATAAAGTTTTTCAATAAGTCTTACGGTCTCAAAAGCTAAGGTGAGAAATAAAATAATAAGAAACAGAAGCATTTCAAGAGGTCTTTCCACAGAAAGGTAGAAAAACCTAATAATAAGGAAAAGAAGAAACAGAAGAAGGAAATCAATATATCTTTCCACAGAAAGGTGGAAAGACCTAATAAGAAACAGAAGAATACCAATAGGTCTTTCCACGAAAGATGGAAAGACCTATAAAGAAGAAACAGAAGGAAATCAATAGGTCTTTCCACAGAAAGGTGGAAAGACCTAATTAGTATTAATTTTTGGAGTTATTCTTCCTGATGGAAAGATGGAAAGACCTAAAAAGAAGAAACAGAAGGAAATCAATAGGTCTTTCCACAGAAAGGTGGAAAGACCTAATTAGTATTAATTTTTGGAGTTATTCTTCCTGGCTGAGAATCGGATATCCTTAAGAATCAGTTAATACACGTTAAGTAGTCTAACTTGATGAAATAAAGGGAGATGTACCTATGCAGGATTCGTCACTGCAGCAGAGCGTGTTGTTGTTATCTTTGCAATGTTCCTACAATACATATAATGTAGAATAATCATATTAAAAGGGCGTCTCAGTCGAAATGTATATAATCTAAGTTGCAAGTTGTTATAATTAACTATAAATCACTAACTGAGCGTTTAATTTCAATGTTTCTCATTACACTTACATCTGAATTGTGAAATATTTCATATGTATATTATATAGACCTACATTTCCATTCAAACAATGAACATAAGGTAATTGTCCTTGATGTAAGTCGATTCTACATATGTGACACGTATCTCGATTGACAAAGTCACAGTCATCTCCGTGGCAGATAGGGCAGTGTACCGTAGAATCTGTATAATAAACAGCAAGAAAATGTGAAATCCAGCAACGCTGTAGCGTAAAGTGATCGAGGAAATACCTGTTTTCTTTATTGACACATTTAAGTTTTTTAATATATATGTTGTTGTTTTTTTTTACTTTTTGAGAGAAAGAGATCACCTGTATTAGTTAAGTGTTGGATTGTGGTATTGGTAATGTGCAATTCTCTAAAAAAGGAAGCTGAAATGAAAAATCTAAAATGACCTTTTTTTCATTTGAAAAAAAAGTTGAAAAAATAACTAGAAGTAGAGTGTATTTACCAACACAAGATTCAGTATCACAGCAATGATGATGAATGTCGACGTGACAATGTCCAGCCTGTAAATGTTATTTTAAAAAGTTTCATCATCACAACCTAGTGTGTTTTTTTTATGAATTCCCAGGCTTGCATTAGTGATCATTAGTTGGATCTGTTTTAGAGAAATAAGAGCTCACAAAAAGACAAAATAAATTGTTGGGGTATTAATGTAATTATTAAGATATTTCTTTGGTCCTAAAATGCAAATCGAAGACTAAAACATAGTACTAACGATAAATCTTGAACTGAAAACTTCAAAAATAAAATAACATATGTTGCGAAAATAACCCTTTATACGGATTTAAGGCCAAAGTTTTAACATTGAATAATCAAAATTTGCAATTTTAGTTTTACATCAACATCATTTCACCACATGAAAATTATCTCGGCTCATTTGATTCAATACTCAAGTGCTTGATCTTCTGTATGAAACATATGGAGATAACGAACAGTATTCAAGATCAAATTTCCATAGAACAATACAAAACAGGAGAAGGACAAACACGGACCTCCTAAACATCGGAGGTGGACCAGGTGCCATGGAGGAGTTAACGTCTCCTGTCCATCGGTCACACCTACCGTGTACCTCTTTTCTTGATCGGCAAATAACGGACATATCCGACGTTAATTCATTGTGTAAAAAAGAGTAACAATTTGGTACAAAAACGTCAGTCAGCATTTGACTTAATGATAAATTGTGTTTGCTGACAAGGTCATAGTATCGATCGTAGACATTACGAAATGATGACTTCAAACGAGTCTCCTGATATTCTAGTTTCATTAACTTGTTTGTCAATATTTTTTCTCCCACTTGCTGAAGTTTCCTCTGAGGTGTCCGCCTTGACGATTTGAACCGTTGTATCTCCTGTTTTAGCGTATTAACTTCAACTTCTTTTTTCTTCAACTCTTCAGTTTGATTCTCAGCAGTCATCTGAGTTATAGCAATTAAATGTGCATCAAATTGGACTGAAGCTTTGCAAATCCGGTATGTAAAATGTTGCCATCCTTCATGGTTTTCTCACTCAAAATCCTTTGTTTTTTTTCTGCTCTTCCAATTTAGAAATGACACTTTCATAGTTTTCTATTTTGTACTGTAGCTTCTTGATTACCCTAGTCTTTGCATCCGCAGTTCAGCGTTTGTTTGTAATGTAGAGGTATTCGCCGTTTTGGGTTTGACTGCATTGTGAGCAGTGCACAAACTTGTATGATGACATCTTTGATTTTGAAATTGAATTTAGACTGACATTCTGCAAAACAATGTCTGCGTAAACAATTAAGGTCAGACGATACGTTTCCCAAATATCTGTTTTGTATATCATCATACTTTATGAAAAATATACAAAATCTTTATTACTTTCTGGTTTCTAAACCGGTTTTTAATTGTTTTGTAAATTTGAAACAATAAAATGCGATTTTGGCAAACTAAGTATTTTTTCTAAAGGATTATATAAAAAATGCCATCCTCTGGTTTCTCACAAAAACGTCTGGTAAGGTACCTTGATTTCCTGTGATTAAACATGTTAAAATAGGAATTCTTCAATGACAAAATCTTGAAAAAAATATATATATTATTGAGGAACGTCTCATCTGTCCTTAAAGCACAGTTTGCCTTGTCTGACAATTTTCATCCGGTCATTGTGTTTTGTGTTTCTTGTACAGCCACTTGAATGATGCGACTCTTTGCAAAATGCACAGCAAACGTGATGATTTTTATGACTGTAGTTCCGTTGTAGTTGCCTACCACTTGTTTCTGAGTTTATGTAGAAAATAGCTGTAGCACGTTCTGATGTTTTGTCCATATAAGTTCCTGCTTATAGTATATCAAGTTCCTTGTGAAGAGCCTTTCGTAAGTCACATAGTAACCAGTCGGTAGATCCATGCTCACGTGCCAGATATTTGCGTTATTCACAAGATAATTTGATAAAAATCACTGGTACTAGATTGATTGATTGATTGTATAATGTTTTACGTCCCTCTCGAGAATTTTTCACTCATATGGAGACGTCACTGTATGCCGGTGAAGGGCTTCAAATTTTGACATTTACTCGGTACTCAGGGCCATTGAGCAGTGAGGGATCTTTATCGTGCCAACGCCTGTCGCTGACAAGGGGCCTCGGTTTTTACGGTCTCATCCGAAGGACCTGTAACTTTCACTTTAAAGTGCCGAGCGCATGGCAAAGAACAGTTGCTACCCATGTTTTATCGACTTAGGTCATTCGCGGCCGAGATTCGAACTCACGACCTCCCGATCACGGAGCGAGAAGAGAATCGTATGTTTCCTGAACTTGTCCTTAGAATTCTAAACCTCTGACATATGTCTCCACTTGGTCATGAAAATGGTGCAGGCTGATATTATTCTTGGAAGCGGTAAGGTCTAAGAGCATTTGCATTTAGGACTGAGTTATCTTGTGGTTTTTGTCCAAAACTTTCTTGTATAAGCTCAATCGCTCTGTTGTAGTTTGCATGTGTGAGTGCAAATCCTGAAATGGTGTTTGATGCCTCTTCTGCTAATTAAAGACTTTAAGTAGTTTAACTTTTGTACTTCAGTCAACGTGTTGTTGCTATGAATTGCCGGATTGAATGAATCCCAGAATGACTGCCACTCCTACATATTTCCCTCAAATATAGGCAAGTTCAGTTTGGGTAGTTTGTGAAAATTAGAACTGTTTGAATTTGGATTAGGATGAAAACTTGTGAAGGACTGATGAGTTCTGGAATTTTCACTGAAATAATGTGATGATTGACTATTCCCTCCTAATTGCGAATTTTCATCTTGATGTAAGAAACTTCTTGCATTTGCATTTAAACTCGATCTTTTTACCAATAACCGTTTCTTACATTTCCGCATTTAAGAATTAAGATTGAAATGTACGCATCTGTTTCTGATAGAATTTTTTCATCAAGATCTCTGAGAATTTCCTGTTTCTCTGTCAACGTTGTCAAAATTGAATCAATTTCCTCTGAATTTATATTTTCCTCATCCAGTCTTTTCAGAAGTCGTGTAACTGTACTTCTTTGTCCTGCTCGGACTGCCTTCAGTGTAGAAGTCTCCTCATTCGTCACGGCATCAATGTTAGAATGTAAAACCAATAGGAAAACACGTCTGAATCGTATAGTGGTTTACTTGATTCTGAACATGTAATAAACATAACGTCGTAGTAACGTCTATGACGTCATAGCACTGTGACGTCATAGTATGGTAAAAGTCTTTTACATTAAATCAAGGTTAATTAGAAAAGTACTATTGTCTGTTGTATTCACAACAGAGGCAAACTATTGACAAAAGATGGATATGGAGATAACGAACAGTATTCATTATTTGGGCCATAAAACAAAAAAAAAAACAAAAAAAAAATTTCTACAAATATCTTAGTGAAAAAAGACCCAGTTTTCCAGAGAAGACCCAGAGTTTGTAGACCCAGAGTTGGAAAAATATTTATGAATGTATCTCTTATAGACATAAGAGATAAAAACATAGACGAATTTAGCCATAAACTATTGAATAATATATTATGTAACAATGCTTATCTGAGAAAGTGAAAAAAAGATATATCCTCTATGTGTGTACATTGTAACAAAATAGAAAATGCAAAACCTCTGATTTTTGAATGTGATAATGTGTCCAGTACATGGAATACTAAAAGCAGTTTTTTATCATTTAAAGTTCAGTGGAAACATATTGTTGTTGTGTTTTTCCATGAAAAAAAAATGATAAAACTAGATCTCTAAATTTTTTTATTGCGTATGTGGCATATAGAATTTATAAACATAAAATGTGATTTAAATTGGAGTCTTTAAGTGAAACTGAATACAATATATACAATAATGTAAAAAAAAAATTGTTTCTACACTTCTGTATTACGCTTTCTATATGTTATAACTGAGCTTAGGATTTTTGAAAATCTTTCCAAATTATTGTGAAAATTATATATTCTGGTATAAATACTACTGGGAAGAGACCTGTCTTTCTGTAGTGCTGTCAAAAGGGGGGGAGTAAAGAGACTGTGAAACGTATCTGTGGCTCTTTCGGTTGACAGCTACACTGAAATTATAATCTTTTCCTTAATTCATGATGTATACTGTATATATATATTTTTTGAAAATAATTATACTCATAATTTTTTATATAATTTATAACATCCTGCGTGATGTCATAGGGACAAAATTATCATTATTTAGAAGGAACTTAGTCAGGGCCCCATTTTTTTCTTTCTTGGTGATGTTAGTTGATATGTTGTTATAGATTAGGTCTGGGAAATAAAATCGTTCAAAAAGAAAAAAGAAAGTCCATAAAACAATACAAAATAAGAGCAGACAAACACGGACCTCCGAATCATCCGAGTCGGGATCAGATGCCATGGATGAGTGAGCATCCCCTGCTGACCGGTCAAACCTGCCGTATTCTCCTTGTCATGATCGGGAAATAATGGAAAAATCCGTCGTCAATTCAATGGATACATTATGGACTAACAATTAATATAAAAAAAAACGTCAGTCAGAATTGACTTAGTGATAAATTGTACGAGAGTTGATCAAAGAGTAATGTCACTGTGTCAAAATCTATAATATTTGGCGTCATATTATCAAATATAATATACCAAACGATGCATAAAAATAAATCTTATCAAAATTGAAAATTTCATTAAATAAACTTGAATTAATTTTATAGACGTTTAAATATTAAAGATAAGGGGTGTCACCGCGTCACAACTAAACGTCACGTTTTAAATTGTAAATTGTTAGAATGAAAAAAGACAAAAACATTAAAAACAGCTTTAAAAAACATATAATCGCCCAATATTTTAAAAGACAAAATTTTACATTTTCTTTTCTCATGTTGGAATTTAAATGACGTCATTGCTTTTTGATTATAAACATTCCTGTTTGAATCTGCTAGATTGAAAAGAAATGTCGAAATGTACGGTCGTACGTAGATCATGCTGTTGCATATCGGATCAACAGAGATATATATATATATGATTCGATACACAAGAGCATGCTCTACGTATGAACAATTTCTAAAACGAGGTAAATTATTCACAAGCAAGGTGATGAAACAAGAATATCAGCAGTCTCGTTTAAAGTCATCATTTCGTAAGTTCTATGGTCGATAAAATAACCTTGTCAGCAAATACAATTTATCATAGAGTAAAATGCTGACTGACGTTTTTCATACAATAATATCCCATTATTTATACACTGAATTGACGACGGATTTTTCCCGATCATGACAAGGAGCGGGTGTGACCAGTCGGCAGGGGATGCTCACTCCTCCATCGCACCTGATCCCACCTCTGATGTTTCGGAGGTCCGTGTTTGTTCTGCTCTTATTTTGTATTGTTTTATGGACTCTGAGACTGAATACTGTTCGTTATCTCCATATCCTTCTTGAAGTCATCATTTTGCAAGTTTTTTGTCGATATAATATTTTTTTCTCAATATTTGTACATGAATAAATTTATGTTACAACTATATGCGTTTTGCTATTGACAAAGCTGTACATGCACAAAATGATATTTGTAATGCTATTAAAGTCAAATAATTCTGCGTACATAAATGTGTGATTGAATTTCTTACAAATTATATATAAAAAGAGATTTTGTATAATAGAACAAAATATCAAAGTTTTAAAAAATTAATTTTGAGGGAAATTTTGGCCTATCTTTTGTGCCCTACCTTGAATGGAGTTTAAATACAGTTCGTTTTAGCCATATCTAATAAATTGTGGTTTTTGTCCATTATATTAGTGAGTGATTAATTAGATTTTCATTATGAATTTTATATCATTTGATTTATGTAGATTTAACATATTTCGGATTAATTTCAAATTTTTATCTACTACTTTTATATTAGAGGATGTTACTAAAATTGTCCAAAAGCTAACTAGTGATCAATCCAGTTACATCAAATTAGCAACGAATACAAGTTTTTTTTTTTTGGCAGATTTAAGTATTATTTAGAGAACGAGACGGGTTCTGTATCGTAGATACAAATTTGGGGGTGGATACGAGTGCGCAGCACGAGTCTCCACCCCCTAATTTGTATCTACGATACAGAACCTGTCGAGTTCTCTAAATGATTTGTGACACGATCAATCAAAAATAACTCCGCCCACTTTATAACTTTGCAGCATCCAAACTTCCGCCAGAGTTCTGTAGATGAGGCCCCGACGGAAAGTACGCATCCGCAGTATATATTTTTCCACGGAGAACGTAAAATTCGGTCAGATTAGTTTTGACAATTTAACGGGGTAGACGTAATCGGGAGATAGTCAGTCTTAATGGATAAATTGGAGGATTTAACCGTCATTGTTGTGATCTATTGTAGATAGAGATTTATCATAATTTATTTCAGGGTTCTTAAAATTCCGGTTTACCTAGATTAACAAAAACAGGATTTACAGAAAATTCTTCGATGGACTTTGATGTCACGCGGTCACGGATTTTTATTTTCAAATTGAATTTCGACATTAACAACGAATTGAAAAAGGCGTGTGACTGTCGTCAGCGAGAAGGATTTTAAAAAATAAAAACGCGGGAAAAAATGGACTTGAAGGATTTTGCACGAGGAGAGTGGATGTTTTACGTTATTGCGAATTTTCCGTTTCGTTTGGATCGAAATTACGTACAGAGGATGTTTCCGTTATTATGAATTTTCCTTTCACTTTGGATCGAAATTACGTGTAGATTCTGTGTGGAATAATTTTATAAAAGTTATTGAAAATTTTTTACATTTTACATTGACAGGAAAATACTGGGTATTTCTCCAAAATTTATAATAGGAAAACAACATTTACCATTTGTACGTGCTTTTGCTAAATTGAATCAGATTTATTTTTAGACCGTGCTGTATTTTAGATACAGAATAGTTGGCAAATACAATACTGTATACAAGGGCTAATACAGAACGGAAAGTAGCTTCGCCCACCACAGTCTCGTTCTGTATTGCTAATACAGAACAGTAAACTTCAAAGAAGAACGCCGCTATCGTGTCACAAATGATTATTACGTACCGGAACACATCTTGTATTTATTGGAGGTAGCCCCTCGTGTGTAACTCTGATTTGACAAACTTCACAATGGGTGGTGTTCTTGACGTCACAGATGTGGTGCTGACAAGACGGACAATTAATTAGAGGTACATGATTATGTCCTCCTGTGTGAAGGGTACTTGCTAAAATCAAATTAAATGTTGATCGATATACATATTTTCATTTGTTTTAAACTTTTTGAGAAAAAGATATCACCTGTATGAGTTATTTGTTGGGTTGTGGTACTGGTAATGTGCAATTCTCTAAAAAAAGAAGCTGAAATGAAAAAAAAATCACCTTGACTCTATTTTTTACTTTTAAAAAAAGTTGAAAAGGTAACTAGAAGTAAAGGGTATTTACCAAAAACTTAAATACAAAATTAGATGAACTAAAAGCAACTTTGAATTTATTGAAAATGAGGAACTTAACACTTATTGGCAAAATTCTCATAGTAAAAACTTTAGCAATATCTAAAATTTCAAGCACAAGTACTTCCACTTCCCCCACAAATGATAAAGGAAGTGTCTAAAGAACTGAATAAGTTCATATGGAATAATGAAAAACCAAAGGTTAAAAGTTCAGTATCTTGCCAAAAAATTAATAAGGGTGGATTGAAAGTTGCTAATTTTGAAGCACAAATGAAATCATTAAAACTTGGTTGGGTTAGAAAGATATTTAGTAATACAAAAACAAGATGGAGAAGTACAATTCAATCTTTCCTGAAGGATATAGTATTAAATGATTTTTAATTAGCAGAGGTTGTCTAAATAGGCTATATGCAGATTTGATATTACCATAATTTTATAGAGAAATTTTTGAAACATGGACACAACTAAGATGTAATGATATTGATATTGAAGCAAAAATTTTTAAAGAATCTCTTTGGTTAAATGATACATTAAAATCAATAATGAAACTGTGTTCTGGAAAAAAAAATGGTACACTAAAGGAATCTTATATATTGGAGATATTTTAGGTGATAATTATGATTTTTTTTTAAGTCATGAGGAATTAGGTAGACAGTACGACTTAAATGTATCTTTTTTGATTACTTTTGTTTAAGGAATGCCATTCCATATCATTGGCGAAAATACATAAGGCAAAACAAAAAAGTTTCAATCAATAGAGATTCTTTAATCTTAAGATTCAATGATAAAATAAGTCTATTGTCAAAAATATCTTGAAAAGACTTTTACTGGATTAACGTAGAAAGTCTAAATGAAGTACCAACATGTGTACAAAAATAGGAGAAACTAGAGCCGAGCTCGTTGCAAAGCAACGAGTAGGTCTTCCGTTGGAGCTGTGGACAGGAAGTACAGACCTTGGGTCAAGGTCACTGCACTTACTTATGTCAACAATCTTTCTTCCCAGCATGAGCCTCCAGTAAATTTTAATTATAAAGTTATGCTTAAACATTTTTTTCTTTGTCAGTGACCTTGATATGCCAGAAAGACATTTGATCAGGGTCATGACAAAACCTCCAATCATAAGTAATGTATGTTTCAAGTAAGAGCCTCCAATGATTTTCATTTACTAATTCATAGCGTAGTAAAGAAAATATTTCTTCTGTCAGTGACCTTGATCTTAACAGAATAACCTTGGCTCTGTGTCAAGACAAAAAATACCTTTTAGTGATTAGAAGTTCATAACCCTGACAGGAATTTTACAACTTTTCTGTCATTGGCCGATGAAGATGTTTGAAATTTGCATTATCTCGCACCATTTTGTCATAGGTCAGAAAAACAACATTGAGGTATTTTAAAACATCAACGGATATCAATATTCAAACAACATGGAGTTTCTATTTATGAAAGATAGACGGAATTGAAAGTCCTTTCCATAATACGTATTTTAGGGCAATAGCTTTACTTTCAATAAAATTAAACTCAAAAGTCCACAAATAAAATATCTTTCCTCATTTATTTCAAAGTTTGGGTAAAGGGGGTGAGGAGCATGGAGATGTCATGATGTATACGTAATACATTCGAGGTTATTATTCTGTTAGACAGGAAGACCCGAGGAGTTGTGATTTGCTGATCATGATCCAAAACACGTTGACAAACCGAAACCACGTGGTTTTATACACGTTATTCAATCATTATTTTCCTTGAAGGAGGAATGCATGGATAAAGGATTAATGAAAATTCCCGATGTACAATAGCATCCGTGCATGGACTTCATTTGAGTAGTACAGAATGATATTGTGCTTAAAGTTGAATAAAATCATCAAATAAATTAAATTTAAATAAGAAAGGGAGATTATATGTTTAATAGAATAAAAATTAGACAATGCTTGATGTAGGGACTCGCTGGTAAAAACTTGAATGTACTTGAATAAAATGCCTCTCACTCATTTTCTCTCGTACGCGTATTTTTTAAACCAAGGAAAGTAATTTGCGCTAGATATGTTCATCATTTTAAAGAAAATACTGAGTTATATACGGTAAACGATACAAATGGTTTGACTTTGGTGCCGGTTATGATTTTAACAGTTTAATTTAGGTTGTAAAAGCGTTTAATTACATGATAAGTCTGTAATATTCAGATAACATTGTTACCCCGGTATATAAGTTCTTAAATTTTCGATTCTGGACATATGCGGGTTTATTACTACTTATTTGTACATTGTATAACCTGCTAATGATATTTAATCACGGAACAAAATTACAATGTTATAGCACACTATACTTATCATTTATACGGGTTTTGAATAAATTATAAAACAAATTAAGTTCATTGCTTTAAAATCATTATTTCTTAAACTTTACTATAAAACCTGTAATATAAATTAATAGACAGTGTGCAGCAGAGAAGTCACTTATGAAGTTTACACGTGCCGGTGTAACTTATCGATGTTTAGTCCATTTCATTGAGTATAATTCTATCCTTACGATTCGGAAGATTCTCTTTCAAAGTTTAAAATTGGTATAGCCATGGTTAATATCTGTGATAAAAAAAAAATGTGTTTCGGAAAACTTGTGTTGAAAACGGATTTATTTGTGTGTGAAAAGAGCAAAGCTTGTGCATTTTAATAAATATTGGTTGAAGTAAAGTAACTGCAGATCGCCAGTCCTTGCGCTATGAATCGTCAAATTACACATGGATCTAACGAATATTTAAGAATTTTAAGACTGATTTATGTACATGTAAAATAAATGCCCCAGCGTTTTGTACTAAAGTCAAACCTAAAACATTTTAAGATATTTTTGAAAGATTTAATTTACTTAGAGAAAATAATATTTTCTTACTGTTGTAGAATGGTTTGTATATACCAATTATTTGCCTATGACTGCGGGGTCAATGGTTCACCGCGGTGTGTCGCTTTAGAATTTCTCGGCAGCGTGTAATCGAAAGATAGATTACGTAATGGTAAACACACTTTTAAAAAAGAATCTTGGTTCCAGGTGAATATGAAAATCGCGCAGTAAATAATTGTGTATTATTTGACTCTTAAAAGTTTTTTTTGTGAAATCCGTTCTTATTGTTTATGTTCGTATTTAAACGAATAAATACTCGTACTTTTTTTCTGTAACTCTTTCTCTTGGAAAGATCTTTATTAATAAAAGGAAAAAGATACCATCGAATGCTCTGAACGGGAAACAAAGAACACGTTTAAAACCTAATTTAAAAAAGAGATATGATACAGCGTGGTAAAATATTTAATTTATTACTTACGGCAAGTTTATTTCAATTATACGCATAAAGAGTTCTTCAATATCAAAATGAGAACGGAGCCTTGCTTACGGTTAATACGGATCTAGCTTTCTTTCCTACAATACGTAAGACTCGAACAAAATAATATTTTCATGGGACAGAGATAGTATAAGAAGGAAAAATTTTATCAAGAATTAATTTAACCATTCTGTGATGGGTTTTTTTGTGTATGACTGTGGGTCGCTGGATCACACGCCGATTGATTCCTGGTGACCGACTTTGCCCCGCCGCTATCGAGGTGGGCGTGTTATATAATTGTAAACAAACAAGGTGAATGTTAAATCCGTGCACTTAATGGCTGTGAATAATATATGTGCTTTTAAGTTATGTTTTATTTTCTCACTATATTGTTTGCTTTTATGTGATAAGAAGAAAAGATTATATTTTCTTCCCTTTTCAGTAGACTTTGTTTATACGATTTTTAAAAAAAAATGAAATAAAAGGGAAAGTTGTCAGTGAATAAACATGATAATTTGTAAGAAAAAAAAGCACAAACACTTCGAGAAATTTATTCTGAAGAATATTAGCATCCAATGTGGCCATGTTTATTATTTATATTAAGCTTGCTTTGGTTACTAGCATGAGAAGCTCTCGTTTACGTGCTGGTGAAAAGAATTACCTGTGCATATATAGGTCATGCACCAGCTCATTTAAAACAAGACTCGAACACAATAACAATTTCATGAGATCAGTAAGATGTTAAAACACAACTTTATAATCGATAGTCATTTCGAAATATTTACCGTTTTTGAGTTATAAGGCAAAAACTTTCAAGGTCCCTTGATCCCTAATTATAGGGGCCAGCCCCTTTTGAATATTATTATATGAAAGCCCTTGCAATTATGCACAACTTTTGTTCAATATGTCTTAACAAAGTATTTTTAGTTTTCAAGATAAAAAGGAAAATATGTGTAAATTTTTGCTCTTTTAGGCGTTCTAATTTTTGACCCCTATATAGCGCCATTGTTAATACAGAAATCGAAAAACAAAAACCGATGTGCACAAATTCAATCCTTCTGTTACCTAAAATCAGTAAAAATTCTGCTTCAGCTTTTGTGGTCTCTGAGCCTTTATCCGGAAACGAAAGCCTATAAATTTAAAGGGAAATAACTCAAAACTGGAAGTGACTTTTTTAAATTTTAGTCAGCAAACTGGTAGAGTTTATAAACGTCTATATTCTCTGAAAATTTGAGCGAAATTCGTTGAGAAATGAGTGAGATATGAAGCCTCAAAGTTGCGGTCTAGGAAGTAGAAGAAAAAAAAGAATAACAAGATATGAAACTCGTTGCGAGCAACGAGAGGTCTTCCGTCCGATTCCGGAAAGAAGATGTAAAATCGAACTGAAAAAGTAAAAAAAAAAAGATTTGCACACAAGGGGGATTGAACCCAAGTCGCTAGCATGAAATTCCAACGCACTAAATATTACGCTATCGGGACCTCTACTCTAAATCTACTTGTATATATTAACGAATATGCTTCTCTCTAAAAATTATGAAAGGCAGGTCACTATTCAAAATTTAGCGCCAAAAGCCACGAGTTAATCTTCGCGCTTTTTCTTTGGAATGTTCTATTAAATAGGTGTGATAGCTTCAATGAAATTAAAAAAAAGAAAGTTCTTATAGCCAAAGATTCGAGATTTAGAAAGTATATTTAACACATTTTAAAAATTCCATATTGTATATATGCATGTAACACTAAAGCGGTGAAACAGCTATGATTTTTTTTTTCAATTTCCTGTTTATCCCCAAAGTGAACTATCCCGATTAGTTAATCGAAAAAGGTTGAAACGTTTCGCCGAAAAACATGGCTCACCCTTCGATGGTCAAGGAATCAGATATCATTTATGCTAAATAACTTGAATCAGGTCTTTGAGACAAGAATGCTAAAATAAACTCCATGAAGCAATCTTATTTTTGTCTTATTTATTAGTTTAATATGACACAAGTGTGCATAGGAAAAACAGTGGTTAAGATTTATACTGACAATATTAATTGATATTCTTTTTTGAGAAAGTATCACTTATAAGTATGATTTAAGATCTGTTTTTTTCCGTGATGCACAAAAGATATTTGGTATCGAATTTCATTTGCACATTTAGTCTTTTCTTTTTCTACTTTGAAAACCAGCCAAAACCAATTATAGAAGACGTTAGTTTGACACAGAACTGCAACGAAACTAAGACGTGACAATCCAAGTATTCCTTTACATTTCATTTATTCTTATGTTCTTTCGTTAAAGCAAACGCTCGGCTGCCTCCGTAAACCACTATTGCGAAATGTCGGCGTTGACAGAGACAGCCGCCATTTTGGACCCGCTTCAGATTTTTGAATGCTTATATCTAGACTTTAGATTTATCAACATTCAAACAAATTATATAGTAAGCATTATAAGGAAGGTTTCTATTAACATACTAAAAATAAACGAAAAATATTGAAAAACAAAAAAGTTAGAAAATACCGACTTTTTAAATTCGCTTCCGCTAGCGACCGGAAGTACTGACGACACACGAAAAGGTGATTTCACATATCTAAAAGTCATCATCTATCTTCTCTAACAAGTCTCCAGTTAATATCTTAGACCATTTTCGTAAAAATGGGGCGACAAAAATCCATTTTAAAATCAGAAAACTGTCAATAACTTGGAACCGAAGGGGAGTATTGCAAATTTTCCTTCTGATGAACAAAGTTCATATAATGACGCATAATTCCTAAAAGTTTCATTGAAAACCACCGAATAGTTTTCGAGAAATCGCCTGCACAAAATTTTGGGGAAAAAAATAAGAATAACTAGATGCGTTCTTGTTGCTGGAGCAACAAGCGGTCTTCCGACCGACTTTTCGTTACAGATCTAAGCTGCCTCATCCCATTTCAGAATTTTTCTTGTTTACATCCATTTACAGCAGTCTCTCAACATATGTCAAGATTTTTACAGGTAAGCCTCAAAATATCTTTAAATATAGCTTTTAAAAATCGGCAAAATATTTTATACATGTTATAAAAGTGAGATTGCAATTTGCAATTGAAAAATGACAGAAACAAAGAAAAATTTGGGAACACCCACGGCGGGATTCGAACCCCCGACAGTGGGACAAAGTTCGGTTCGGTCATATCTTTTCAATATACGAACGCACCAAGACACGGAACACATATTGAGAATTCTCATTAGACACACTAAAAACCCTGTAAATCCTAAAGAAAAATATCGAAAAACAAAAAAGTTGAAAAATTGGACTTTTTTAATTCACTTCCGTTTGCGACCGGAAGTGCTGACGAAGAAAAATAAAGATCGTTGTTCAGATTGGAGTTCGATGTTCTATTACCTCAGTGAGTTTCACTTTCATATCTTCAGCCGTTCTCGAGAAAACTGCTGGACAAATTGCCTTTAAAAAAAAACAAAAATCCCCAAAAATCGCGAACGAAAGTAAATTTAGAAAAAATGAAAAACACGTCTGGAGATATTCTCGTGATGCATCATCCCTGTAAAAATCTTTTAAATCCGTCCACGCACAGCTGAGATATCGCTCTAACTATGAAAAAAAGAAAAATAATAATAACTAGATGCGTTCTTGTTGCTAGGGCAACAAGCAGGTCTTCCGCCCGACTTTTCGTTAGAAATCTCTGCTCCGTCAGGCCATGAAATAGATTTCAGAATGTATTTTTATCGTTTACTTTCATTGACCGCAGTCTCTCAACATAGATCGTGATTATTACAGTTATTCCACAAAATATCTCAAAATATAGCTTTTAAAAATCGACAAAATCTTCCATACATTATAAAAAAGAAAGAAAAGTCATATGCAACTGAAAAAAGACAGAAACAAAGAAAAAATTTTTGCAACGCCCCCAGCGGGATTCGAACCCCCGACAGTGAGACAAAGTTTGGATCGATCATATCTTTGCAATAAATGCACGCATGAAAATGTTGAAAACATATTTAGAGTTCTTAAAAAATACTCTATCAACCCTGTGATTTCCAAAGAAAAATAGTGAAAAACAAAAAAGTTGAAAATTTGGACTTTTTGAATTCGCTTCCGTTTGCGACCGGAAGTCAAAACGACGAAAAATGAAGGTCGATCAACACATCTACAATCGATGTTCTATCACCTCAGCAAGTTTCAGTTTCATATCTTTTGCCGTTCTCGAGAATTTTTTGCGACAAAATTCCATTTAAAAAATACAAATTTCCCCAAAAATCGCGAACGGAGAAAAATTTCAAAAAAGTGAGGGACACCCCTGGAGATATTGACAAGATGCATCATCCCTGAAAAAAAAAGTTGAAATTTGTCCACGCACAGCTGAGATATGACCTGTACTATGAAAAGTGGAATAATAATAATAAAAAACAGAAGGAAAACAATAAGGTCTTCCGAAGGAAGTCGGAAGACCTTAATAATAATAATAATAAAAAACAGACGAATAACAATAAGGTCTTCCGAAGGAAGTCGGAAGACCTTAATAATAAGAAACAGTAGAATCACTAGAAGGTCTTCCGTGAAGACGGAAGACCTTAATAATCTTTACCATCAGAATCAGTAGAAGGTCTTCCGTTGGAAACGGAAGACCTTAAATATTTAACACAAACTTTTCACCTGCAGACTTAGAAAAAAGTCATTAACATCATTACAGTCTTTTCAATATAATCTAACTCATAGATTTTTATTACATAATAAACTCCCTTTTCAAATAAAAATTCAAACTTCACCACAATGTTTATTTTGTAAAAAAAAAGAAGATACTTTAGAACACAAATTTTATTACTGTACTTGTGTTGCAACTTTTTGGAACCATTTTATAACATGGTGGGATGATCTACATATATTCAATGTAGAAAATCCTTCTTGTCAAAATGTTATTTTAGGTCTATATGAGAGAAAATGTGAATGTTTGAATTACTGCATTTTGCTTGCAAAGTCATATTTTTACATTTGCCAGTGTCTTTTTTATATGACAATACTAAAAAAAATGAAATTCAATTTTCGATGACATGCAGTCGGTCACATGATCAGAATTTCTTGCGTATGGAAAACAAACTGCACGAGATATTTGGAAAGTCTTGACTGTGACGTCATATGACGTCGTATTTATCCGTTATGTTGCATTCAATAATATACAATTAATCACTCTTTATGAGGTCAACATGGTGAAATGATGACCCGAGACCTGACCCACGAGGTGAACTGACCTGACCGAGGCCAACGGCCGAGGTCAGGTCAGGTCATCGAGTGGGTCAGGTCAAGGGGCATCATTTCACCATGCTGACCTCATAAAGGGTGATCAATTGTTTTATTATACCGACAATAATGATAATGAAAAATTTGAACACATGAAACATTTTATTTCAACAGTTTCAACAGAATAATGCATATTCTGAAATATCAATTTTAGCAACAATAACTTCAAATTTGATTGTTCAATTGAAATGCGAAAAACACATCTTACAACTGTTAACGATTACAAAAGTCCAATAAAGAACTTTACATTATCTTTACGACTTTACTTTTGTTGTTCCTTTCCTACATAATAGTGAATATGCACTTGTCCGACATTTCTAAATACTGGACCACAAGAGTTTTGAGGCATTTTGTCAACTTTAACATTCTCTTTTTCTTCTGGAACAAACAAATCTGAACTATTTTCATCAACCAGGACTTCAGAAAGCAATTTTTCGGTACTGACAGTCTCAAATTCACAGTTATTTAAATCCAAGAGCTGAGTTTCTGAAGTATCGGTACTAGAATGTGTTGGAACAACTGGGTTTTCTAGCCCTAGCTTTGGTGATGGATAAACCACAGATGATAAAACATCAAACATTTCTTGCTTTTTGGATTCACTTACACATCTTGAATAGCTTTTTATCGAGGTTTCCGACTTATGTCCACTTACAGACATGTCTAGCTTCTATCCCACGCTGATCCAAACTAGTAATACACGTGGCACGTATGCAGTGGTTTGTATACAGAGTTGAGAGTTCAGCTTTCATAGAAATTGTTTTCATAAAATTTCCCAAAGTGTTATGACCTACTGGAGAATTATCATACCAAACAGCATCCGAATCTTTGATATGGCGCTTCGGTCTCTGCCAAAAACTTTCACAATTTGGATTCAGCTTTGCAAGGTATTTCTCCAGGCTAGACACAGGGCACTTCTCATCACCTACATGAACATATTAACATGAAAAAATTGTAAAGCAGTTGAATTCAGGAAGATTATGATCTAAAATTAGTTAATACTGAAGTTTACATGAATTTTATTTTAAATGATTGTAATTGAAGTATTATTACCTGGTATTTCATATATTCTTGCTGAAGATGCATCATAGTCATTAACATCACTTCCTCTGTGATTTTTGGTTTCATACTGAGCGACATTTAGATAATATCTCCTTCCTTGGCCATCTGTCCTCAAAACAAAATCAGTTTTCTTCATACTTCTCAAATTTTCCCTTCCTCTTCTACATGTGTAGAACATCACATCAAGAAAAACTTTATACTGCAACCCCTGCGGACTCTTTCCGGTTAGGACGCCGCTGCTATACAATGTTGCCATGTCAGCATCGCTGATAACTTCCTTGTGCTGAGTGGTTCCCTTTCCAGTTCGTTTGATGTTTGTCAAAACTGCCTTGAACATTTCGTTTGATAGACGAAAATCTGGGTCATTAATAATGTCATAGTTAATTTTTTGGAAAAATCTCTGCAAACCAAACCTGATGCTGATCATGGAAGATCTACTATACAATTCACCATCTTTTCTTCTGAGTTCAGCGTAAAAGTTGATCAGAATTTCAGCAATTTCACCTTTTGTTTTTTGCAGTACGTTGTCCACTATCAGTCCCTTTTCAGTGCAGTATGTAATGAAAATTCGTTTCGCTGAATCTATACATTGTTTTGTGTTAGAACTATCGCGGTTCTCTAGGATCGCTTGTAGTTCCTCACTACTCAAAGTTGCAAATCTTGATTCACCAGCCATCGTCTTCGTAAACAGACGACAAATCACACATGGGAAATGACGTAGTACACAATGTTATAGTCTATATCTTATTTCTAACGAATAACGTAAAGTTAATGAGTTATAGTCTTTATCTAAAAACAGTAAAGTAAACATGGTAAACGTGAAGAAATAACGAAGCGGTAATATGTTCCGCCATTTTTTTTTTAATGCACAGGTCAGGTTCTGCGGTCAATAATATTAATGACCGGACAATACCTCATACTCCTGCAACAATCAAGTCATAAATGGTCATGTGACACAAGAATGGGTCATAAGCTAATTTTATTGTTTCCTCATCAACCAATCAGATTCTTTCATTCTAATTGGAGGTATAATAACAAAGTCTAAATGGACATTTTATCTTTGTAATGTGAATAGAAATAAAAATATAAATATAAGAAATAAGATATCATTTTTAGAGTGTCAGTGGGATATGACATGAAGTCGGTACGTGATCAAATCTACTATAACGCCCTTCGGTGTCAGTATCTAATTTGGATGTCATTAGAAAAGTACCAGAGTTTCACAACTTTTTAAATATGTTGAAAAAGAAATTACTGCTTTAAAAAGAAGTGTATTGCTCAAATAGTAATTCAGATAATTTTAATGAAATCTGGCAACCAATATCAGATATATTATAATCATTATATTGGAATTTATTATATTTTTTTATATACTATGCTATTCAATGAAGTGTTAAAATCAAAATGTAATTTCACCTGTAATAGATTTCTTTGTAAAAACTATGACAGTAAATTTGTATAAAATTATGTAGATAGTAAGCTCCACAAAAATTTTTAATAATTTATAGAACAGACATTGTCCTAAAAGATGTCCTAAAAGATGTAGATAGCTGTTATTGTCTAAAGTTGAATTTGTTGCATGCTTTTCTATTTTATAATTTTGTATATGAAAAAAGAGCCTAAAAAAGGTATTTACCAACACAAGCTTCATTATCACAGCAATGATAATCTCTGTACGGGTGACAATGTCCAGCCTGTAAATGGTATTTAATAAAATAGATAATCAACACAACCTCGTGTTTTGATGAATTCCAAAGCTTACATTAGTGTTGTAGTAAGTTGGAACTGTTTTAGAGAAATCAGACATCACAAAACAAAGAAATAAAATATTGGTGTCTAAACAATTATGATATTGGTCTTTACCTTTGCAATCAAAATAATGTAATAGCAAATTACCGAAAAATTAAAAATATCAAAAAACAATGTAATAAAAACCTGCGTATTTTGGGACAAAATCTTGAATAAACTGAATTTGCTGTTTAAATAAAAAAAAAATTAAATATTTGATTCAATATATGATCAACTGAATAAAAAACATATGGAGACAAACCAAAAATTCATAAACAATACAAAACAGGAAAATAGCAAACACGGACCTCCAAAACATCAGAAGTGGGATCGGGTGACATGGAGGAGTGAGCATCCCCTGCCGACCGGTCATATCCAACGTGTGGTCCTTGTCATAACCGGGAAATCACGGGAAAATCCGTAGTCAATTTATTGTGTAAAAAATGACGTAACAATTTGGTACGAAAAACGTCAGTCAGCATTTGACTCAATGATAAAATGTATTAGCTGACAAGGTCATTGTATCGACTATAGAACTTATGCATTGATTACTTTAAAAACGAGACTGCCGATATTCTTGTCTCATCAACTTGTTTGTCAATACTTAACCTCGATTTAGAAATTGTTCATACGTAAAGCATGCTCTTGCATATCGAATTAATTGAGATATATACAATCAGTATGCAGGTGAAGAAGGTATATTGCTGCATAAGGGAAAGGTGATGTTTGAAAAGATAGTCATCACGTTTATCAAAGAGCTTGGTGAATAATTTCTCAAATGAGGCAAACTATAGACAAACGATGTGATGAAACAGGAATATTAAAAGTATTATTTAAACTCGTCATTTTGCAAGTTTTTTGTCGATGTAATGAATTCTGTCTCAAGATCTATACCTGTACAAATTTATATTACAACTATATGCGTTTTGCTATTGACAAATGTACATGTACAAAATCATACTGGTGATACTATAAAAGTCCGAATATTATGCGTTCATAATAGAGCTACTCTTTCTTGTATTTTGACAGCGGCTCATATCGGTCTGATGTTCTTAAGGGTCCACGTTTTCTCTGACCCCAATTTATATCCTTTAATTGAAGTTTAAATACTCTTCGCTTTCACCATATTTCATAAATTTTGGTTTTAGTCCATTATATTAGTGAGGGATTAATTAAATTAGATTTTCATAATGAATTTTATATCAAATGATTTATGTAGATTTAACACATTTCGGATTAATTTCATTTTTTTCCCACTACTTTTATATTAGAGGATGTTTCTAAAATTGTCCAAAAGCTAACTAGTGACCAATCCAATTACATCAAATTATCCGGAATACACCTTTAAATGATTATTACGTCTTGTGGAGGTAGCCCCTGGTGTGGAACTAAATTTGACAAACTTCACACTGGATGGTGTTCTTGAAATCACAGACGTGGTGTTGACAAGACGGGCAGTTAATTAGAGGAACATGATGATGGTCACTGTGAGAGGCGCTTGCTAAAATCAAATTAAAAGTTGATCGTTATACATCATTTCAAATAGACAAAATAATTTTAGTTAATGTTGATGGGGTTGATCATCAACCGGTTGTCATCTTTCTTTTAACCATATACTAGTAGTTGATTATATAAGTATGCCTGTGGAATTGGATACAAGTAGTACAAACCATCCATATGGTGGCAATGACAACGCCAACAGCGTAATTTCCAGTCCACAGTGTAGCAGTTTGGAGGTGGTATGACTATTGTCAATATATATAGACTTATATGCTGATATGAGCATCGGTGAAATGTAAGATAACAAACAATATTCAAGCTCAAAAGTCCAATACAAATATGAAATAGGAGCAGAGCAAACACGGACCTCCAAAACATAAGAAGTGGTGGAATCAGGTGTTGTGGATGAGTAAGCATTCCCTGCTTACAGGACACACCGCCGTGTGCTCCCTGTCATGTTCGGAAAGCAACAATAGTATGAAATACGTCAGTCAGCATTTGACTCAATGATAAATTCTATTTTCTGACAAGGTCATTGTATCGACCAAAGAACTTACGAAATAATGACTTTAGCAGGATGGCTGATATTCTTATTTTATCAACTTGTTTCTCAATGATTTACCTCGTTTTAAAAATTGCATATACGTACATGTACATGTACATTGCGTATCAAAACATCTTAGAAATATAAACTCTGTATGCATGCAGGTGATGAAGATGTATTGCTACATGAGTAAGGGAAGTTGATAATTGAAAAGTTAAAGTCATCACGTTTATCATAGAGCTTGGGATAGATAAGCATTAACGTCTTTTTCAAGTAATATATCCAAATATGACCTTTTATCTCCATTAAAAGAATATATTTCTTATAAAGATATAAATAAAATGATCAAATTTTAAAGCTAATATATCTAATTTTCGAGTTGAAAACCACACCAATTGTTTTCTTCTTTTCACGCATAAATTCTGCTTAAAATAAATACAAATCTAAATCTACTAAAAATGGGGCGCAATTTGTGCCGGTTGGAATTCAAATGGATTGTTGGAAGAACTGGTCTCCAAAGACGACATGTATATTGTCAGTCAGAAACTTAAGCATCTTTTTAAAAATGTTTTTTCAATGCTAATTTAAACAAAATTAATAATTGTTTTTTTTTAAGAAATATTCTTGACAAGCCGGTTATAAGATCAAGTGAAGAGAGAGAAAAACATAATAACAGAAATCATTATGTTTGAAAGATAACCACAAACAAGTTACACTAATATATATTTGTATAAATATACTGAGACTACCAATAAAGATACAAACTTAACTTTTTTTTCTTTTCAAAGACTTCATTTTGGTGAAATGGACTTTGTAAGCAAGATACAAGATCAGTATGATCTACATGAAGACACAAAGGGAAACTTAAGACCAAATGGTAATACTCATGTTATCAATCATTCATTTTGGTAGTTCATGAGTCCCTCTAACTTCAAAGCCTACATCTTGGTACCGGTAATTATCAGCTTTAATTTTGTTAAATCTATATCTTGGTTGATGCCTGCCCAGAAAATGACAAGTGCTAGTTCATTGAATTGATAATACATTTATGTTTTACATTTAGGGAATTATCAGTTAATTAAATATCACTTTACGTTAAACATTTAGTATGAAATGTTTATTATTTGAAGAAAAAAACAGGAAGATAGAACACGAAGATATATACAACATTGAATGTAATCCACTTTCTTTATCAACTGTAGACTGGTGAACATAATGAATTATCCAAAATACCACTCTGATTTATTGACCCGAGGGAAAGCACATTGATTGAGCACAAAGTATGAGAAAGATCATTTTAGATAATAAATCGGATGGTCTTTTATTTTATTCTGTTTTTCTCCAATGAATTGTAATGTGTAAAAGAATTCATTACTTTAATAAAGAAATTGTTATTTAGTTAATTCCTTTTCTAAATGAGAATAATGGTAATTGTAATGGTATAAATTCTAATAGTTTGTATTAAAATCACAATATTTGGGAAATCATATGGCTGCATGAAATTTAAAAGATAAAAAAGTCATGTGCATTTGTATTACACTTGGCCTCGCTAAAACGTCAAATTTTAAAGTAATTGAAAGTCCATATTTGGATCTCTCCAAAATTTAAGGGCTGTTCAATAAATAATGTCGGGTGCTCAGAAAGAAGCACATTTAATTTTCAATGATATATTGCAATTTTACTTATATATCTTTTAATTCAAACACATGTCCGTAAAATTTTTTATCAATTTCTGATTGTTTTTATGAATAATATCATTTTTGTTTTACCCTTATTTAAAATGGCAGAATGATTTCCTTTATTGTTTTTTCCTTCTGAAAGGTTTTTTTTTCAAGTTTGGAAATAAAACAAATCAAAAGGTCAAAGATCTGGCAAATATTGTTGAGACTGAAAAAACAAAAACTTTCTGTTTATCCCGAAAACCCTTTTTCACTTTCTTTGTCAACTGTAGAAATTCAATGTAGTGGATTCCTGATTCTGATTCCTCTAATAAACCGTTTGATTTTTTGCAAAAAAATTGCTTTCTAGGCAAATATTAAACTGTCTCAATACGAATTTGAACACAATACCACCAATATTTAAGAAAATTGCATATTAATCTATCTTTGTGCTCTTATACCTTTGCTCTTTTCAATCAGTTTTTATCAAGTACATCATAAAATTTTGTTTTGATGGTTTTAAGCAATAGATTCATGTTCCAAATGTTTGAATATATAAAACATGGATAATTAATTACTTTATTTTAAAATAATTGTTAATTTAATTACACACTGTAATTTTATGATTTTTCAAAATATATGGTAATTGTAAAGCTTTTTTACTGTCAAACGTTTCTTAAAAACAGTGTAATATAGCTTATGTCAAAATTTGCTTGTGTGTATACATCAAATTGTTTGTTGAAATTTGGCAAAAAATAAAAACATAATTTTTGTTACCAAATATTGTTTTACAAAAGTGTTGTTATTTCCATTATATAATTTTTATCATTAAAATCCAATATTTCATTTGTCTATAAAAATTTGAATTAAGTCAGTTTGTTTCATGATCGGTTGCTGTAAATGTCACATATTTCAGTAATATTTCTTTGCTTTTTAACAAGTTTTACAGCAAATTTAATGTAGCTTTATTTTCAACGAGTTTACTGATTCTTTACCATTTATTTATAATGCATCAACTTGTTTGTATTAAAATTGATGAAAAGTGGTCACATAAGAGACTGTATAAACCGGGAAAATAGGTTGGCGCGATTCTCTCACATTAATGGCCCTAACTGTCATGAAATTGAAAAAAATGAACAGCACAAAGTCATGTGCACTTTTTAAATTACATAATGCATTCTGTTGAAGCAAGGCCGAACATGAATAAAAAAAAGTGGTAAAAATTAAATAGATTTCACGAAAGATATATTCTGGGCCGTGTTGAAAAAGCAGGTATTTACATTGGTTTGTATTGTGAGACTCATTTTGAAATTATAAATTGTGATTTGATTCTATAAGTTAAAATCTACATGGTATTTGAGATATCGGAATCTGTAATTTATACCTATAATTCCCTTTATAACGAGTAAATTCTTCAAGGTTATGTGTCAAATTTAAATATTTTGAACTTTTCAACAATGAAACTGAATTTTCAATCCAATACTGGATCATTAATTTCATAAAAATTCTTACATACAAAGATGTATTCTGGGTTCCAGTTGATGTTCTAACCAGCCTTTATTTTTATTCGTCGCTTAAATATTAACAGTCGTGAAGGAGAAACTTCAGAAGTACTGAAGAACAACATATTCAGAAAGTGGTGTCAATCAGATTGGATACTTTAAAACTCCAAGAATTAAACAAATACGCATTTCAACATTTTGTATTTTTCAAATATTTCTTTGAAACTTTAGAAAACCTAAAATTACTAAATTCTACTAAAATTTATAACATCAAAAATACATCATTAAATAAACATTCATCCTCTACGACAATTCAAAGTGAAAGGCTTTTGATTTCATAGACAGCTGCATTACATTTGAAAATAGAACTCATAAATTCATTAACATTGTCTTTGGTCATTTGTAAAATTACTTCAAAACAATTGGATTGTAAACATCTACACAAGTACTCTGACTTTAGCATGAAAAAGAAGCTTCAGTTTCCGATTGACAATTTCTATGTAATTTTTGTAGAATAGGTCTTCCATTGATTATTTCCTTGGATACCTTTTGCGGCCAAAATTTTATCATACTTATTCTGTATTTATTAGCCGAGCTTATTGCTCAAAGAGCAATTGCCGGCTTATGTGATCCTGTTCAAGGCAGGATGTTAACCCAATAGTCGCCATTTTAAAAACTTGCAAAAATATAGTTCTTACTCTCAACCGCTTTTGAGATAATACAAACGCTAAATAAAGCAACAAAAATAAAACGAAGTTTTATCTATATAAAATAAATATATAAATGACTTTGAAAACTTCATAAGTCAAAGATCATAGTTCAATCGAGTAAGGATTTTTGATAATCAGTGTTACCGTAGTTCTCTACACATACGAGGTAAAGCAGGAGAGGGAACCAGACTGGCCTGTTTGTAATGGGTAAATTCTTGAAAAACTCACTGTCAGTGTCAAATCATTTATATTGATTTTAAAATATTTTTTTCATTTAAACGTGATTCATGTAAAAATTCAATTCTTCAAACCCAAACTTTGATTTTTAAAAAAGGTTACATAAGAAGAGAACATATGCCGTGGCCTTTATCTCGACATTACCATATAAAGACGACGCATTAATATTAAGCACTTTTATTTATATGCTGGCTCGCTATCTCCCAGTGAACTTGAAATAAAAGATTCGATGTATCGTGACGTTGTTGATTGACGATTTCATACCACATGTAATTGTTAAATCATCTTTAAAATAGCGTTTGTTTGCCCTCTTCCGACTCAGTGTAAAATTACTGGGTTTGTAGGTCGGTGAAAAATATTTTTATTCCAGAAACTTTCATTCCATCAACAAAATTGAAAGTTTCTGAAAAAATTAAAAAGAAAAAAAATCATGTCCTGGAATATAAATGTAAGTTTTGAGGAGGGTCAATAGTTAGTCAGTTGGGAGAGAGCAGCCATACATATTTAAACAATGTTAAAGATGGCATAGGGCTTTTATCCATGCTTGTTTACTGGGTTTTTTTTCAGTTAAACTTGTCCAATATAGGGGATGTGTTCTCCTCCATGGCTCCCAATCCCACATCTGAATTTTTTTATCCGTGTTTGCTCTTCTCTTGTATGTATTGGTTAATTGTATTTTGAACGGAATTCTGCTCGTAATCTTCAAATTTTATTTGATTGGCCTTTCTATAATGACAGTCCTTTCTTGTTCATCTTGCATCGCAAGTGATGTTTACTTCTTATAAATCACAAATCATAATGTATATCACTATAAAATTATGGACTTCAGTGTAGGTCGATATGTGGTTATAAGGACTCATGGCAAGTGATATTGACCGAAGACACAGAAAGTGATAGCGACAGAGCCTGTGAGGTAGCTGTCAATTGCCATGAGTCCTTATAACCACATATTGACCGTTCACTGAAGTCCATAATAGTTATATTATATAATCACTCAAATTGAATGCAGTGACACAGTCCTAACTTAACGGACTTGGTTGTCATTACGTCACACTGGTTAAATTCACGCTTCTTATATTATGACGTCACGTACTACGTAACTTTAGTGCAAACGAACGGCGTGTCGTGCGATATCATTTTCCGCGGACACGCTTTCGCGTCGATATCACAAAAGGAGGAATATCACATGAAGTACTTTCAGCCGATGAAAACTACGAAAATAATCTTCTTATATAATATATGCTTATATTAATTTAAATTGATGGTAAACTTTAATATTTGACATCACAGTAATTTTGAGTCATATGGGTAATATCGCCTTATACATAAATCGGCTACTTAAAACTCAGCGCAGATTATAACTCCAGTTTTAACATGCATTTTTTAGATGTACGGAATATATCACAGAATGCATTACATCACTACAATAGAGAATAAAGATTTACGAATCAGAATTTATCAAAAAATTTATTAGGAATTGATAGTGTCGTTTAAGGTTATAGAAAACATTTGTTTGTAGCATCATAATTCTATGCATATTAATAAACAACTTACTTAATGAGATTCCAGCCGAGGAAAACAATGTTAATATTACTAGGATCATTCTGCAGAAAACAGTATCACTTGTATAGCTCATGTTATATAATGGTCATGGTCGTAACTTATAGAGATAAAAGGATTACGTCAGACAGTGCACGAATTACTATATGCAAATACTTCTGTACTGAAGGTCATTGAGCGGTAAGGAATATTTTCTTGCCAACAGTTACTGTGACACTGGACCTCTGCTAAATATGGTATCAACCGAAAGACTGATTTTCACTAACCATGGCCATCAAAAACTCTTGATCAGCTTCATCAAATATGGGGATTTATTTTGCTAAAATTGTGATTGGAGTTGATCAACATCATTCGATCAATCAGCAATTGCTTTTCTGCGTTCGGGATAAACTCTTGATGCTTTAATTTTGGAAATGAAAAATGCAAGTGACCAACGATTTATTAGAAGGATATGGAGACAACGAACAGTATGCAACCTCAAAGTCCATAAAACAATACAAAACAGGAGAAAAGCAAACACAGATCTCCGAAACATCAGGGGTGGGATCAGGTGCCATGGAGGAGTGAGCATCCCCTGCTGATCGGTCACACCCGCCGTGCGCTCCTTGTGATGATCAGGAAATAACGGGAAAATCCGTCGTCAATTCAATGTATAAATAATAGACTAACAATAAGTATGAAAAACGTCAGTCAACATTTGACTCAATGATAAATTATATTTGCTGACAAAATCATTGTATCGACCATAGAACTAACGAAATGATGACTTTAAACGAGTTTGCTGATATTCTTGCTTTATCAACTTGCTTGTCAATAATTTACCTCGTTTTAGAAATTGTTCATACATAGAGCATGCTCTTACATAGCGAATCAACTGAGAGATATAAACTCCATGTGCAGATGTTGAAGGTATATTGCTGCATAAGTAAAGCAAAGTTTAAGTCATCACTCTTATCATAAAGGTTGGTAAATAGATTACAATTAACGTCTTTTTTTGGTAAAATATCCAAATATAACACGAATGTGTCTGATTGTGTGGTATCATTTATCTCAAGCTTAACGGAATCAACTGAGATATATGTACATTTATGAGAAGAAGGTATATTGCTGCAGAAGTAAGGAAAGTTGCCGATTGACGTTAAAATAAAATAAAGTTCATATTTGATTTTTTTTTTATTTGAGTTAAAGAAAGTATTATCATGATTTTCCTACAACGGAAAAATGTGTTTCACTGAGGATTTGTTCAAAAGAAGCCAAAATCATTGAATTGGAAACTATTTCTTCTAGACTTTATTTTCATGTGTTTCTGATGATTTTATATAAAACATTAGCAGCTAATAAATGATAAAATATAAAACTTATGTAATAAAACAGAAGTTTTGTTTCTGAAAGAAAATGCTTTATCTCTAAATTGTCGACTATCTCTAGGAACGAAGAATCGCTTTTGATTGTGAGGGCCAGCCGCAGAAAAAACATTCCACTTATATGGGTAAACCTTAACAAACCTGCATGAAAATAGAGACTTATCCAAACTCCGATGTCCTATTTGATAAAGTATGGAATGGATGGGGAGTAAACCCTTTCAGCTTTTTTACGACTAAATTTTATTTTCCATTATTTTCCCTATCATGACAAGAACGACCGTTTTGAATGCATTGTAGCTACAAATTACTACCTTATTTTTGCCATGTCCAATACTCAGTACTTTCCAGTGATCTAGATCCAACAAATTCATCAAGGAAAACTTTAACTGTTTAAGACCAAAAAATTTATGAAAACCTCATGCTCTCACCAGGACCACGGTTAAGATTCTTTTTGGGCGAAATACCTCAAGTTTACCTTAACACCCTTGTTAATTCCTCGGCATGTAAATTACAAATACACGACTACATGCACAAACGCATCATGTTTTCGAAACCAAATTCTTCGCTTTAAATTGTTGTAACCTTGTTAGCAAATAAGACATCACTCTGCGTTGGCTGATTTCTTACACAACAATCGTTAAGCCTTTGTTTTTATTCTTTTTTTGACTACGCAATCTCTACCTGATCAATACATAAGGCTCACGAAGAGTGTGACCAGTCAACAGGCTTATTTCTCCTTGGTTCCTGATCTTACCCTTGGAATTTCCACGTTTATAGAATATCCACTTAGTGGTAGTTGTGTAATATTAAACCTCGTGTAAACAAATAATAGTACGGATACCTTTTTCAGCAGTTCTTTTTATTGTTTACGGTAAGCCTGGTTAATGTAGATAACATTGTTAATTCAGTTGATTATTTTTTTATGTGGAGAACCAGACAGACCATCTTACATCCCGGTCAATGATAATAATTTTATCTCCTGGTATATAAGGTGGTAGAGCCTGGCAGTAGTCCCTGATTACATTCATCGGATGTACAGCAGAAGTGACAGGAGTAGGCACCATTAACCAGGACTTTACCGAACTGTGTACAGTGGTCCTGGTCCGAGGTCTGAGATAACCACTGAGTTCTGCAGACAGTCTCATTCACGCACCTGTTTAAAACGGTACAATGCGACACCCTTAATAGAGTACAGCATTATTTTGACATATTTACAAGAACACGGAATGTACTGACCTTTTAAAAACTTTTTCATTTCCGGATCCGTCGTGTATCATGTCCGTCATGCAGAAATCATTTCCTACCTCACACTGTGCCGTAGGTCCGATGTATATACTACGAATGTCACATGGTATCCCATTGCCATAATCGCCACAAACTTTACATGTTCTTTGACGAACACCTGGTTAACATTGATAAGATACATATTTCTGTGAATTTTATAACTATATGACGTCTGTAAGAGTAAATAATGGCACAGTCCGCGTAATTTTTGAACGGCCCTCGTACTTGAATCATGTTCTGCTTTATTATATATGCTAAAAGGATAATTAATTAAGTTTCATCATTATTTTCATTAGCTTGCCTCGTTTTAAAAATTGTTTGAACGCAAAGTATGCTCCTTCACCGAAATAACTGGAGGACATGCAAATCATATATAACTTCTGTATTCAAAAAAAAATTACTTTGAGAAGAGCTAGAAGTTGAGGATATTGTGGTACTGGGGGAGACATGAGTTGAAATGACTCCATTGGTCGACATCATAGGTTTTTCACTTGTTGGTGAGCTCACATGAAGTGTATTCGATGAGGTAGAATCTATTTCCTTCAGTGTGCTGGAGACTGTAGATATCGATCTTGGTGTTGTCGTACGTGATACGGATGAGGAAGATGAGGTTTGCTTCGTTGAAGGTGCCTTTGTTGAATTATGTGTTGTTGTATGGCATTTCGAAAACGCGTGTTCTGTAATGATGGTAACTTTTTTTGTTTTTGAGAGAGTATAAAGTGGTGATGTTTATGACTGGCATTTAGAACATAATCTTATATTACCTAATATCTCAAATTATCTCTCACCGATACAAGTATCATCTCTGCAGCATTTCTCGTGTGCACCAACATGACACTTGCCAGACTGTAAGATGATTTGATGACCCCTTTAATTGTACCCCATATTATCGTGTTTTTTTTTTTTGCACTGTGACACATTATTTAAATCAGACGTATAAAAAAGTAAACATACCTGTATATAGCAGGTGCCTTCTTGCACACAGTTATGTAAATGAACCTTACATTCAATACATTTTACTTTATGACATTTACCTCCATGGCAAACAGGGCAATTCACGACTGAGAAAAAAAGATGAAATAGATTACAACTGAAATCATTAAATAGTAATGGCAAGAAAAAAGTTTTAATTTTTACTACACAATTTTTTTTTTAAAGTGTGTGAGGAAATCATTTTTGATCTACCCGAACAGGAAAATAGAAAAAAAAAAGAGGAGAGAGGCGGGAGAAAGAGAAGAAAAGAGAAATAATACTTTTTGGATGGAACATAAAATAACCATTCATTCTATGATCAGTGTTTCTTAACTCTACATTTTAAAAAGTGATCAAATTTAATGCTCACACGTTTTTGAATACAGATCTCCAAATGCTTCAGCTGAAAAAATAGCATGTCATTTTGCACAATTTAAGAATTATTATTCTATATTTAAATATTCAAATTATGGTGATTATTTCACATTTATAAAATAATAAATTGAGAAGTATTTGTATATTTAACTTCACGATGTGTTGTTTTCTAGTAACCATGTACGAGTATATGTAACCTTCATAAGAAAGGCATGTTTGAAACACTAACTCTTTCAATCCATATTTTTATATTAACAGATAAATTAAGGATATAAATATGCATAGGACCTATGCAGTTTTCGTGCTCGCAGCATTTTGAATCGCCGTGGTGGTGGTGACATGAAGTCTGTGAAAAGAAATAGTAAAATCATGAAGTCTAAAAAAAATTATACACAAACCTAATAATAAGTTGTTTATTATTAAGTGTAAATTTTTTTTAGTAAAATGAATGCCAGTTAAATATGGGTATTTTAGTTATAGTATATAAAATTTATGTTATATAATCAATATATTTAAATAATGGCTGGTAAACCATTGCAAATAATTATATAATTTGCTTGTAGATAAAACGTTTCAAAACTTGACAACTAGATTTCTTAACTGGTACTGTTTAGTAATTAAAGTTTAAGAAGAAAAACGTGATACCTGAACATAAAACTTCTTAGACGCCTTAACAGCATTGAAGAAATAAAGATTATTTAACGAGGCCGAGTCTGATTCGAGTGAAAATGTGATTTAACGACATTAATTAGGAAAAAATGCTGAAATGGCTATAACGACGTCACCATGTGTCGGATTTGGTAAGCAATGCATGACGTTGAAGAGTGACGAGTGACTCGCTTGTATATTCAAGACGTCCATGAATAATATACTAAAAACTGATGCAGAACATCCAAAGAAACAGACTAGAAATCTAAACATTGTTTTTTTTACCGAAAAAAAAATTTTGTGGCGATAATTCATCTGCACTAATATTTATTCATACCGTAATATGGCAATTTTAGAGGTTATTTGGCTTTGAAAAAATAAACTTAGAAATTAATTCATAGATCAACTTAGATGGTGAACCTTTCTGAATTTTGACAATTTGGTGACTTTTACAATAACTTTCATTCACTTGAAAAAGAAATCTCTAGGACAGAAATACATAAAATATGGGGGGAAATGTGATAATTTGGCTTTTCCAACAAATTCCCATAGGTCCAATTGTAAAATTTGACAACTTTTGCGATGACCCGCGAAGAAATCGGGATGGTAAACATTCGATTTTTTAATCTTAAAACAATAAATATAACAGTAAAAATTAATCATCAAAAAATTATCAAAATCTCTAGGGCAGAAATAATTAGACTCGACCTCGTTAAGTTTTTTTTAAAAATCTGAAACTTGATATTAAAGAGTATTTTTAAAATCATTTCTTAATTGCGTTATATACTGAGTTTCAGCTTCAAAAGTTCTCATGACATTGTAGAAATCCTTTGAAGAATACTAGACAGTATGTAAATCTGAACACAGATATACTTCCCAACTGACATGAGCTTTGTAGAATAGGTAAAGGCAACTACTGTGAATTTACTGATCAACGAATGATGTCGTTTTGTTTGCATTAGTTTTCTTCATCCCGTTTTGAGAAGAGTCCATATCATAATGTGCAATTGTACCAGATATTTTAAAATATTTTTTTTTACAAAACTGAGAAAGAATTCTGGAGTAACAGTTATCATACAAATGAGGGCCAATAAAATGATCCTCTTACCTACTGTGAATACTTTCCAAGCCTAATGTTGATGCATAAGAGAACAATCACAAAGGATATTGTCTTACATGTTTATATTAAAGAAAAATCCATGATACTGAGCTAGCCTAACTTACATTGTAGAATACAAAATTGATTTCTCAATTTAAAAAAAAAACTAGTTGGCCTTTAAAAAAGGAGGGATATTGTTAGGGATTCAGAAATTTGGGGAAATGATATGGAGTCAGAAATCTTGGGATATTAATTCGGATTCATAAATCTTGGGACATTGATTAGGACACAGGAATCTTGCGTCATGATTAGGACTAAGAAATCTTGGGACATTGATTAGGAATCAGAAATCTAGGGAAATTGAAGAGGACTCAGAAATCTTGCAACAATGATTAGGACTCAGAAATCTTAGGAAATTGATTAGGATTCAGAAATCTTGGGACATTGGTTAGGACTCAGAAATCTTAAGACATCGATTGTGATCAGTTAGGACTCAGAAATCTTAAGACATCGATTAGGACTCAGAAATCGTAGGAAATTGAGCGGGACTCAGAAATCTTGCGAGATAATTAGGACTCAGAAATCTTGGGAAATTGATCGGGACTCAGAAACCTTGCGACATGATTAGGACTCAGAAATCTTAGGAAATTGAGCGGGACTCAGAAATCTTTGGAAATTGGTTAGGACTCAAAAATCTAAGGAAATTGATCAGGACTCAGAAATGTTGGGAAATGGATTGGAACTTCGGAATAAAAATGGTGAAAAACTCGTGGGTATTCACAAATGCTGGAGACTTACCTCACATTTTACTAGAGTAGGAAATTGATTTGGGTGAAGATGATACAAACATGCTCCATCACATACTGTAGTGTGGCAGGTATCACCTGCACAATGAGGGCATCTTATACCTAAACATTCCCAATTAAGAAGGTCAACCACAAATATCAATCTAATATTAAAGTTTAAATTATGTATTAATAAAATGACTACGAAGATTGGAATTGAATATAGGTACTAGTATACATTTATACAAAAGTTCTTTCGATGAACTCAATGGTAACTAAAATATAAACATATTCATTTCATTTTCAACAGCTAATGTTGTTCTTAATTTATTGAATTGAAGTCAAAATTCTATCACTTTTTGAAACTTGCTTTCACACAGAATCTTCACGTACATGTAATTTCTCGAACACTCAAAGGAAAATGAGAACAAAACATTATACAATGTGTTAATGAAACGGAAAATTCGATAACGGAAATCAACAAATTCCTCCAAAATCATTCAACCATTTTTTCCAGTTTAACTTATTTTTTTAATCACGGTATATTACAGCCACACGTCTCTTTCACTTCATTTTTAATGGCAATTCAATTTGAAAAAAAAATCCGTACATTTTAGTTTTAAAATTTGATAATTTTTGTTTATTATACTTTCATGTTAAATACTAAAATCTGATTGGTTTAGATCACAGCAGTTAACAATTTATCCATTACCGACTATCACTCGATTACGCAACACACGTTAAATTAACACAACGGTAATGCCAATTTTACGTTTTCGTGGAAAAATATATATACTGCGGATGGTTCACCGTAGGGGCTTCATCAAAACGTCAAGTTTGCGCGTTTGAAAGAACCGGAATTAACTTGACGTCAATAAAATCTTGCGTCCGATAAAGCTTACTTGAAAACAACAAACGACAGACGATACATGCTTGCCTCCACCCCCAAATTTGAGTGTAGGAAACATGCTTGCGAGCCAGAAATAACTTAAATTTTATATGATAAAATGACTCTAAGATTGGAATTATCATAACAAACATTTATACAAAAAATTTTTCGATGAACTCGATGGTAACTAAAATATAAATATATTCATTTTATTTTTAACAGCTAATGTTGTATTGAAGCGCGGTTTTAACACAGTGTGAAACTTGCTTTCCCTTCTCTTCACGAAGAATGTTCTCAAACACTCAACTATGAGAACAAAACATTATACACTATGTTAAGGAGGCTGAGGGGTCAACAAATTAACCACCAGATTTAACTTATTTTTTTAATCACGGTATATTAAGCCGTCAACTATCATTTGGCAAAGAAAAAAATCATACATTTTAGTTTTAAAATTTGATCATTTTTGTATATCATATATGGAGCTCCTCTCCTACAGGAGATCGAAATATCTTAAAAGGCTGCAACCCCCAGCCCCTTTAAAGAAGGACGGGCGCAAAAAGACAGAGGCAGATGGAAGAAAATGTAATGAACTTTTACAGAAAATTCAATATTTTAAAAGATGGATAGGAATTTATTTTGCACGTAAGACAGATTTTCATTTATACATTCACTCATGCTTTGCACTCTAGAAAATGTCAAGCAATCCTTTCTAGTTATTGATTTAATAACAAAACAATAAATTTCCTCTGTTTATCATACCTATATAAAATTCTTCAAATTTAAATTGACACTAATATAGACGTAAAGTGTGAAAATTACATGACACATAAATTAAAAAAAAATTACTTACAATTTGATAAAGTTGAATGTGTTATAAAAATTAATATGATATGCAGCCTGTACATGGTTGTATTTTCTCTTATCAAGGAACGAGGCGATAGCACTTCTCTACCGCCTATGTAAGGTCAAAGTTAGGAGAATAAGAATAACGATCTGTGTCACTAATCTTTACTTAGTAAAGGGTCATTCTTCCCCAATTTTTTCCCATTGCATCGGTAATAATCCTTACAGGATTATTTTGAAAATGATCTTTTCTTTCAAAAACGATAATATGTTTGAAATGAGGAACATAATATATTATGATTAGAAATCACAGTAAAAATACGTTGATTCTCTTAAGTAAAACTGTTATATACTATAGGAAAATATTTGTTGCTTATTATAGGGGTAAAGTGTAGAATTAATTCATGTGTTATTCACATGGTTTACATTTTGAGGTAAACTAATAGATGAGGTCATGTGATCCAGTCTAAAAGCAAAGCCCACACAATAAATGTGAAACACGTTAGCCATTACATGACCTAATTATAGGCTATATTTGTAAAGGATGTGATTTTTATTAACCATAGAATTCAAGATAGTTGATAAAATATCTGTAGCATCAACTTTTATGTCAATAACTTGCCTAGGTTTGAAATGTGGTCATTTGCTCTTGAGCATTGAATTAACTGGGATTTATTGCATTACAACATAAATATGATAAAATAACAAATAACCATGTCTTTGGATGGATTTTTCTGAAATTAAGATATCTAGTAGAGGTTGAGTAGACCGAACTCTCCTTGGTAGATTGGCATGTGTTGGAAATATTAAAGACTAATATTGATTATGAAGACTTTCATTCTAAGAAAATGAATTCTGAACATAATTTGCAGATGTAAAAAAAAAATTCCCTTAAATAAAGTTATTCTTGTCTTCTTAAATATAGTGACTTGTCTTCTGGAACTATAAAATTTTGTTCATGTAGTCTTTTTAATCATTTAGTGACATCTTAGGATAAGGAATACTATAGAAGTGTGCTATTTTTTATACATATAAAGTCACTTAGTACTTCCATTTACTTCAATTGTTATATAAATCAAGTGTAAAATTTTTTTCTCTCATTTACGATATGGTGGATAACTTCCAATGTCATATACATTTGTAGTATTTTTATCTAAGCCAAGGTAAAGGGATATAATAGATTTAAAAATTGTATGAATTGATAACTAATTTATTGTGATTTATAATTGGTTGAGAATACCGGTATCAATTTTTTTTTTTACAAAACATCTTTTTAAGCTTCAGTGAACTTTGAACAAATAGTACATTGAGATACACAAAATATGTTGCACGAAAACGTCTCAGTCTTCAGCTTCGTTTTGAGACATTCAGGTAAATTTTTTTTTGAATAACAGTTCCTCGTTTAAGAGAGAATATCCACACTATCTATGAGAGCTTCAGTCTTTTCCCTTCCTAACTCTTATATAAAATTCTCTTTTTTCTCATTTTTTTAAAATTAATTTATAATTTTTTCTCCGTTTTTTTTATTCAAAGAACATTCAACATTGTTTTAGTTTCTGATTAACATTACCTATGTAGTTTTTGAAGATCAATTTATTTAACGTAAAAATTGCATTCCGTCATTAGCTGACCCATTTTCATTCACATGAAGCAGAATATATAAGAAATTTTCAACATGAGAAGAAAGTCTCTCTTTGACATTCAAGTCGAAATGTAAATGCTTTGTTGCTTATGATACATTAATAATAGTTATTTTCATTGATAGTCGACGAACTTGGAATAATAGACACCACAGAGTCTGACATATCTGTTTCATGTTTGGATATTTTAATTGAAAACGATTTAGTGGTAATGCAACAACTAAGCTTTATGATAAACGCGGTGACTTCAACTTCCCTTATTTATGCAGCAATATACCTATATCATCTGCATACAGGGTTTATATCCCTCAGTTTATTAGGTACGTAAGAGCATGCTCTACTTATGAATAATTTGAATTTCTAAAACTAATTTATAATTTATTGACAAATAAGTTGAAGTAATAAAAGTATCAAAAGTATTGTTTACAATCATCATCAATCCTATGGTCGATACAAAGACCGTGTTAGCAAATTTAATTAAACATTTAGTCAAATGCTGACTGACATTTTGCATACTGTTATACCTTTATTTGCACACTGGATCGTGGACGGATATTTCCATTTTCCTGATCATGACAAGGAGAACACGGAGGATTTTACCGATAGGCAGGGGTTGCACACAATGATGTAATCTTCTGACAAATATGTTGATTAAACGAGAATATCAACAATTCTCATTTTCAGTCAATGATACTATTGATGCAGTGACAAAGTAATCAAACACAATAGTATCATTTGAAACATATGTTGTCTGACGTTTCTCATACTAATTGTCGGCGTTTTTTCTTTAGTTCAGTCATCATGATTGCAAACGGCGTGTGTAACCAGTCGAAAGGGGATGCTTACTTCTTCATGGAACCTGATCTAACTTCTGATGTTAAGGTGTTTGCTCTACTTCCGATTTGTATTGCTTTAATAGACTTTTGCACTTTAATAGACTTTTGCACTTTAATAGACTTTTCCTTACCTCTCCCACGTTCTGTTGGTTCTGTGAGATCGAGGGCTGACCGATTCGAAAAAGTAAGAGAAAGGTCTATAACCCCCTTCGCACCTTCACACCCTATACCCTAAAAATACCGGCAATAGTGGTCTAATTTTATGCTTGTAAGAATGAACTGAGAGATTGCTTTCACTTTTCCTTGTCAGATTTATTTTCTATATATTTTCTGTAAAGAACGAACAGTATTCAATCTCAAACGTCCATTTAGCTATACAAATCAGGAACAGAGCAAAACATACCTCCCAAACATCAGGTGGGGTCACGTGTCATGGAGGAGTGAGCATCTCCTACCAAAAAAAGGCTTTCTGAAAATTTAGTAACACATATTTTCAGATCTTACAAATAAAAACATACTTTATTAAAATAACTTTAAAGAAAAGCTATATATAACAATGATAGTTAAACTAACACGAAGTAAAGAATAAAATCATACAGTCATTGAATGATAACAAAAAATGCAATTTCTCTTTATTGAGAAAGTCTATTTTTTCTTTCTTGTCAGCAATTCACCAAAAAATCGTCCATTCTGATTCTGACCTCCCTGCCCCTGACCCTCTGCCATCATAAATGGCATTAACAAGTTATTGAAACCAACGTCCATAGTTTCCGGATTAGCACAACAACCCGTGCCTCGGCCGTCATGGCAACACTTCTGACGGCCATAACAATGGCTGTCATGGCTACAAGCGCCATGACAATCAAACATTAAAGCAAATGCTGTCGGGCAGGTGCCCGGTTTATTTCCTGGGAACGGTGTTGTTGGTGTAAAATTAAACAGATTGTCCCAGAAAGATTTCGTTGGTGGGTAAGTAGGAATAGTAGTGAGGTCATTTGGGAAAATAGTTGTTCCAATACTCTTCAATTGCCGTGGATCTATAGGTGATGGGGTTACGCGTTGTTGTTTGCCTTTGTAGTCTGGCCACTTGCCGAAGCGGTGAGAATCTTTGGGGACTGGCTTTTGCTGGATATGGACATTTCTTGGCGGCTCGATGTTGACCGTTGTTCTGTTAGTTTTTCCTTTAAAAATTGATAAATTTCATTAATCAGCAATCTAATCAGCAATCATAAAAATGGTTCACAAATATGAATACATATGACAATCATGGAAAGAACAAAATATGTTATAGAATATAATACCAAGTGAATTGTAAATTCATTTACTCTTTTCACATAAAAATATAAAAATTGAAATGATACTTATATATTTTGCTGTAAAAGGTTATTGAAAAAAATAAAGTTATTCTTATATGTGAAGGTTATTTTAACACTTCATGCAAAACTTGACTAATTCTGTGTTAGTACCATCACCTGTGATATACAACAAGACAAATAATTTACATTTGTTACTTCATTGCTGTTTTTGAGACTTTCTGTTAGTTGTTCTATTTTTTAGCTATTTTCTCTCATTATATTTCAATTCATTTTATGAAGTTAAAACTGTATTTTTACTTTTATAATTTGCATTCCAAGCAGGGACTTTGAGGATAATGAAGCTCTACTAATTATCTAAAAGCTGTACTACATTTTTATAATTGGGGAACAAGACAAGAGGGTTGTAGTGTAAAACAAAGAACGGTTACATTGGGAAAACCACACTGATTTTCTAGAAGACTCTGCTACCTCCCTAGGGACAACGATTGGAGCGTCAGGGTCTACTACTATACAGATTACCTACAAGGTAGGAATTATCAGGCGGCGTGCCTCCCAGGTAGGCAGCCAGGATGTCGAAAATGATGATTTGTTGTTCCTTGGAAGTCGTGGAAAGAATTTCTTGTTTGATATTGTCTAAGGAGATTGGGCTTGTTGAGTTGCTATAGAGGTACTGTAATATCTTGACAAGTATGTGTCTGTTAGATGGCTCCACTGAATGGATAAGAGAATTGTTCTGAGTTAGAAGTAGTTGATTCTCTTCAGTTGTCAATTCGCGGGAGGGATTCACACTTCTGCTTTTTGTTGCCGTCTTTTCTCTGACTAATTTTGGGAATTTCATTATCTTTTGGGGGCCTGGGGTTCTTCTGGAGCTACTTTTTTTAGTGTTCTTGAAAATGAATTTAATCTTTTTAATTTTCTTTCTTTTAGGTTGCGGAGAGGGGGAACCTAATTTATTCTTGATTTCATTTATTTTCTTGTTCTTTATTGATACCTTGTCATTTTTTATTTTAGTACTTTGCGTTTTAATGATGGGCAACTTTCTTATTTTGTTTTTATTCCTTCTAGGGGAGATTACTTTTAACCTTGAATTGAATGATACTGTATTATTTCTAGCTTTCATTTTGTTTACTGACTTTACACTAAATTTGTTATTTGAAAGCGAGGGTGATATTGCCGGGTGTTTAATTATTCGAGATTTTTTTCGGTCAATCACTGTTCTACTTTGATCATCTGTTGTATTCTTTAATGAATATGCTTTTGTCTCTCTGGTAACAGGTAATACTTTGTCACTTGGTTTGGATTTTTCAACTTTATTTTTGTTAGAGAATCTGTTCCTTTTATTATTCAAGATTTTCTTTGAAGTTTGTTTATCTGACATACGCTTTAGGGAATCTCTTTGCATTTTCTTGGTGTCAGGGAATACTTTGTCATTAGAATTTGATTTTGTGACTAGATTATTTTTTATTGAGAACGTGTTTGCTTCATTAGATACCAGTGATTTTGAAGTATGTTTTTCATTTGTTGTTCTTATGTTTGAAAAAGATAATTTTGTCTTCTTTAGGCTTTGTTTTTTCGCTTCTTTGCTAGAAAACATCACTCCAGTTTTACTTTTCAATCCAGTGTTCTGTTTATTTTCAATACGGGGTATAAAGGTACTCGGATTTCCCTGGTCTTTTTTCTTCGCTTTGCTAGAAAACATCACTCCGATTTTACTTTTAAACTTGGCGCTTTGTTTATTTTCAATACGAGGTTTAAATGTACTCAGCCTTCTCTGGTCTTTGTTCTCTTTGCTAGAAAATATCACTCCAATTTTACTTTTTAACTTGGTGTTTTGTTTCTTTTCAGTACGGGGTTTAACTGTCGTCCACTTTTCCTGACCTTTTGTCTTCGCTCTCCCAGAAATCATCACTCCAATTTTTCCTTTTAACATGGTGTTTCCTTTATTTTCAATACGAGGTGTAAATGTACTCAGCTTTCCCTGGCCTTTGTTCTTCGCTTTACTGGAAAGCATCACTCCACTTTTACTTTTCATTCTAGTGTTCTGTTTACTTTCAATACGGGGTTTAACTGTAGTAATTTTTCCCTGATCTTTTTTCTCCGCTTTGCTAGAAATCATCACTCCGATTTTACTTTTTAATTTGGTGTTTTGTTTATTTTCAGTAACAGGTTTAACTGTAGTCTGCTTCCCCTTGTCTCGTATTTTCAACGGTTGGTTTTTCATAGTTATGGATGGTTCTCTAACTGCAATTTTTGTTTTTCTTTGTTCCGAAGGATTTTTCTTCGTTGAAAATTGAGGTGTGCGTACGTTTCCTTTTTCCTTTGCACTAAACGTTGATTTGCTGAGTCTTGTTTTCATCCCCGAAAACGTTGTAGATTGTTTCAAAATCTTTGGTAATTTTAATTGTCTAATTTGTGAATTTCTCTCAAGACTAATTTTCCTTGAAAGGGTGACATTTTGGTTTCCATTTGTTATCGTCTTTTTATCCATTTTATTGGAAGAGCCCCTCTGCAAATTTTTGTTTCCATTTTGAACGTTAACTTTCTCAATTTCTCGACTAGTAAGTAGTGACTTTTTCTTCATAGTTGATACTTTAGTTTGCTTTTTAATTATGTGATCTGATAATATTTTATTTCTTGTCGATGTAGAAATGTTCTTGTATTTTTTAACATTTTCTTTCTTTGCTTTACGTATGGCCGGAGATTGCTTCTGCTTTCCAACATGTTTAGACACCTCGATATCCCCTCTAATTGTCTTGACTTTAGTTTGTACATTCTCTACAGTTGTTGGGGGTGATTTTTTAAACTGGTTTGTCATTTTCTTTGTTGTTGTATCATTAGAATTCTGTTTCTTGGTACTTTCTGTGGAAGTTTTCTTTGGAAGATGAAATGTTGGCATTGATTTCTGATTTGATAAATAATTGCTTATCTCACGCCTTTTCCCAAAGGTTGGAATAGACATTTTGTATTTACGCAACATTTTTGTTTTGCTTTGTTTTTTCGTACTCTGAATTTCATGTTCTTTACTCGTCGTTGTCGTCTGGCTTTTTGCACTGACACCGATATTTGATGAAGAGGTTTTGAAGAGTTCCTTCTGCGTGTCATTATTTATTAGTTCTTGTTTTTTGTCCAGTTTGGTTTTCTGTTTTCCTTGTTCTTTTTTGTCTACACTCTTTATAGCTAGGACACTCACCTTCTCCATAGGTTGAAGCTGCTTTAAATCTTTGAGTTTGTTTATTTGTTCTCCACTTGTCGCATTTTGTCTCGTTTCTTTTGGAAATGTCTCAGTCTCTTTGTGCTCTCGTTTTTCTTTTTCGGCTACCTCAATCAAATTTATGAGGTATTTCATTTGCTCAAATTTCTGCAGCAATGACGTGGATGGCTTCTTTGCCTCTTCGATGATTTCTAATGGTGATTTTGAAGACTGAATTTCCACAGCCTTTTCTGAATTTAAAACTGTTTCATTGAAATTGACTTGAGTCGTAATGGTCTTTACATCTTGAGTTGCCTCAATTGCCTTATTTTTCTGCATCTGAAATTGTGTTGGCATTTTTCCTTCTTTAATTTTTAGGTTCGATTTTAAAACCAGATTTTCGGTGCCCTTTGCTACTTTTGATTTTGACACTTTTCTCTCTGTATTTAAATGGCTCGTGTTGGTTATGGGTTTTTGCTGGGGCGGTACGTTGTCCTTTCTTTTGACATATTTGATTTTTTTAACCAAAGTCTTCTTTATTATCACTGGGCCTCTCTCATGTTTGATAATGACCTTCTTCTGGTTTTCTTTCTCCGGTCTTTCTACATTCACCTGATTATTGGGTTGATTTTTGATCGAGATCTTAGATTGGTCTATATATTCGAATTTCTTCACCTGTCCTTCATGATTTCTTAAACCATTTTTGTACAAAAATACTTTATTTTTGTGTCTATTTGGAGTGTTCTTATTCCCTGGTACCACCAGAAACTGGCTTTCATTTTTCTTACCAATCTTTTTCATCCTATTTATGCGTCTGTCTACTTGTCTACTAGGAGTAATTTTATCTGACATTTTATCACTTTTTCCAACAGAAGATTTGCCCCTGCTCGAAATTTTTATTATTGCCGGTGATTTATTTACATTTCGTGTTGTTAATTTAGGTAAGAATGTCTTGTCAATTGTGTCTTGTACACGACTTGCGTTATTTTGGAGTGGTTCTGTATAGTATGCATAATCAAAGTTAGTGTCATAATTTCCAATAAAATTTTCATTCATCGTGTCCATGTTATTCCCATTATATAACACAGTTTTTTCAGTATTTTGCTGACTACTCATAATGTTCATAAGATTTTCGATTGTCTTTTGATTTGGTATCGTCTCCTGTGCCGTAATTAAGGCATCGTTTAATCCTGATTGAACTCCGGACACAGCATTAACCAGGTTAAAATTACTTGATGGCAGTTCATATGAATTTGTCCTACCAAACATATTCATGTCTGTCATTGAATTTACATTTTGCAATAGATCTGGGGGTTTTAGGGTAGTTTGTTCTTTTTGAAGGATTCCTGGCTCGGATCCTGTATTAAACATGTTCTGAAAATCAGATTGGAATATTTTTTTGTTTACGAGGGACTGTACATTATTACCTTTGTGAAACTGTGCTTTAATCAATTCTGACTTATCCATTTGAGTTTTTGATGACTCGGCTATCTGTGGAGTTAGGACTTGTCGGGGAAACTGTCCAGGTAGGTTGGTTTTAACACTGTTTCTTCTGTTTACTACCTCTTGATTAAATGAAGGATGAACATTCGACATTTCCCCAGTTATGCCATATTGAACTGAATTGCTTGAAGCATGCTGTTGGACCGGTTTGACTTTTGGATACTTGTTAGGAGGAGGTAATGGAATATGTAGTTTAGATGCATCTATTTTTTCAACGTCCATTGTATGAATATTAATTGATGCTTGATGATTAAAGGGGTTCATTGGAATACTAGATTGTTTCAAATTGGGTTTCCGGTGAGGAGTTGTTGCTACTCCAATGGCTTGATAATTTGGTAACATTGCTTCCTGTCTATCATTTTTGCGGATTATACTGGATCTTGGCCCTTTCTTTGTCATCACATTTACTTTAGGATTTCTTCGAGGAACATCGTAAATACTTTTATTTTCTTCAGCATAAATTTGTTTGTGCTTAGTATTCACATATTTCTCTTTCCTACCTTTCTGTTTAAAGTTGCTCGTGTTTTCAAATGTTGGTGGCAAAGTGGGTAAAACATTTTTATCTATTGTAACCATTCCAGCCTTCATATTTTTAAGTTCACCAAAAACATTCACAGGATTAATAGGTACTTTTTCAGAACTGAAGTTGGGTAATCCAGAAAATCGCTTCGAAGCTTCATTTACCATTTTATCATGTAGGATTTTGTTTCTCTTTCTGGCTTCAATCGGGTTTGTTTGAAAAGAGTGTTTCTTTTTAGATCTTGTTCTGATCGGTTTTCCATCTAAGGTGTAAATAGTTTCTGTTTGAATGGTGTCAATATGTTGAAATGCTGGAGACGGACCAGAGCTGAAATTAATCTGACGGTTACTCTTTTTATTCAGCAAATTTTCCTCCACAGATTTTGCACGTTGTGTTTGAAAGTTAAAAAGATCATTGGATTGAAAATGACCGGTGTCCCCTAAGGCCAAAAAAATATCCGGCGTTGTTGTAGGCAGCGCGGGCATAACTCGTGCTTCAATGGGCGTCCTTGTTTCCGTTGGATACAAATAATTTTCATTGTTCTTTGCGTCATTTGGGAAAACAAATTGGGCACTTAAAAGATCTAAGTCTAATGGAATAGGAGGAGCTGTAATAACCTCTGGCAAAGGAAGCACGTTGTCCAAACTCTCCGGTACTGAAGAGCTTTTCACGTTTAATTGCATTCTTTCTATTCCGTCTTTAGGAGGCAGGTAATTGTCCTTATTTGAAGGAATATTTTGAGATGCAAATAAAACAGGTGGTTTATACTGGAAAGGGTTTTGGTTTTGAATATTTAATTTCTTTTCAAAATCTGAACGATACTGGCTTCGCAGTTGATTCATTGTTGTTTTTTCTAATCTTTGAGCATAATCGCTTTGTGCTTCTCTTTCCATTTTTGATAATCTAATGACCTGCATATTCGTCGGTGTACTTGATCCGCTTGCCAACTCTTGAATGAATTCACTGGATGGAAGCCTACTTCGGCTTCTGTCTGTTGTCTTTGTGGTTTGCTTTCTTGTACTTTGAATGCCTGGCATTTTTGAGTCAGTCTTACCAATCATGGTCTTTTTCCCGGTGCTTGAAGTTTTACGATCAGAAACATATTTTGAATCATCTGGTTTAGACTCATTAGCATTTAGAATTTTTTGTCTTGCAGTTGCTAAAGGCTGCGTAAGGGTAGTAAAGTGTTCAATAAGTTTTACAAAACTACGGACCAAATCAGCATCCATCATCACCACATTATTCCTTCCAGTTAACTTATTCTGACTACTACTCAAAGCATTAACCTGATTTGCAAGCAATTCAGTTTCCTTAAGCTTTGCTGCTTTAATGTCATCTTTATTTACATACTGAGACAATACGGGTTTTGTTCCAAAAATCTCATTATTTTTGGTCAACATATTTGAGGATGACATTTGCTTTATAACGGAATCGGATTTTGAATTTTTACCTAGAATTTCTGTGTTTGCTATCAAATTACTTTGATTGACTTTCTTAGATTTGATTGGCTGTGACTTCATGGGACTTTTCATTTCACTTGAGTCTAAAGTATTAATCATTTCAGTGTGGACTTTTTTATTTTGCTTAATGATATTAGATAGAGATTTCTTTAAATCTTTTTTATCTGAAATTTTAGTATTAACGACTGTGTCAGTCTTTGTTGAAACTGAGGCCTTACCTGTTATCATATTGTGGATGAGGTTCTCGGCTCTAGAGGCTTCTATATTAATCTTTGTTGATTCTCCCTTTCCAGTCTTTATTTGAACACCTTCAACTTGAGCTTTGGAATGAACCTCCATTGTCCGCTTTGTATGAGCTTCTGTTTCTTTTTTTGGAGGCAGCGTTGTCGTTTTTTTACGCATTGTGGTTGTTGGTGCCCTGGTGGTGGGCTTTGGAGTTGATGTAGGTTTTCTTGTTGTCGTTGGAGTTGGTTTTGGTGTTGTCGTCGTCGGTTTTGGTGTTGTCGTCGTCGGTTTTGGTGTTGTCGTCGTAGGTTTTGGTGTTGTCGTCGTAGGCTTTGGTGTTGACGTCGTAGGTTTTGGTGTTGTCGTCGTCGGTTTTGGTGTTGACGTCGTAGGTTTTGGTGTTGTTGTTGTTGTTGGTTTGGGTGTCGTTGTGGTAGTGCTTGTGGTTTTAGGCTTTGGTGTTGTTTTAGCAGAAACCACAGGTGTGGTTTTCTTTGTTTTTGACTTTTCACTTACTTTGGTATTTTCTTCATTGCCAGCACCTTTCTTTCCTGTTTTTTCTGGAACAAGTTTAGTATCTTTAGAGTTTATTTCTTTAACAGTTTTTTCTTTGCTTACTTTGGTCTCCTTTGTGTTAGTACTAGTTTTATCAGATTTTAAAGATTTTGTTTCAGTTATTTTAGCTTCAGTTTTAGTTACGACTTTATCAGTTTTGACTTCTAGTATCTTTTCTTTTTTGTTTTCTATTTGTATGTCCCCCCTTACTGGCTTATCTGAAACAGGTTTACTAGTTATTGTATCTATTGCTTTAGATGTAAAGGATTTGTTTATTTTTTCTATTGTTTTCGTGACATCTAAGGGAGAATCTAACAAATTGTCTCCAATTATTTCGGAATTTATGTCATTGGGGTAAGGGGCGGGGTCACCTGAAACAAATGATTGGCATAAATAAAATGAAACTGACAAAACAAGATCCTCAAGATGCAATGCAAAAATAAGCATTTCTGAATATATATTTCTAAATCATGCAAACTTGTTTATGAAAGCAGTAAATATGTAAGTTTTCTTATCGAGATTTGCTTCTTTTTTCATGAATAAGAGCATATTGTTCAATGACTGTAACTGTGAATAATGCTTCGAAGCTCCTATCAAAAGGGATAAGCGTAGAAATTTCCTTTCAAATACAGGTTTTTAAGTTTATGCTCAAGCTAAATTGGAAAATCAAATGACACCAGCAGCAGTAAACAAGTTGCAGTCATGAGATACAGTTAATAGATTATTTAAGTTTAAATTCAATACACTTACCCCAACCTGCAACATTAGGTGGTGTCTTTGTAGATGAATCCTGTTTTTTCTTATTTTGCTTCACAGTTAAAGTTGATTGTGTTGTCCATGTAGGTTTGATAGATCCGACTTGTACCCATCGTTCGTTTGTGGGTGGTTTTATTGTTGTCATAAGGTTATCAATTCTTATCCATTTCTGCTTTTTAGAGGGTGAAGATCCTTCATTTGATGGAGCAATATAATTATCATTATAGCCTTGTCCTGGTTGATACTGATATGGCTGGTTGGCTGTAGCATTTGATTGTTGTTGATAATTTTGCTGTATAGGTGGGTTGTATGGGGGGCCGCCTTGCTGGTCTTGAAATGGTGGTTGACCTTGTGCTGGTGGAGGGCCTTGTCCCTGTGGATATGGTGGAGGTTGACCGTACTGAGGCGGGGGTGCCTGTCCAGCAGGTTGGTATTGGGCATTTTGTCCTTGAAGTGGAGGCTGGTATTGATTTGAGCCTTGTCCTTGAGGCGGTGGTTGATACTGATTATTTGGAGCTTGTCCTTGTGGTGGAGGTTGATATTGGGTATTTGAACCCTGGGGTGGTGGTTGGTACTGACCATTTGGAGCTTTTCCTGGTGGCGGAGCTTGATACTGGGTATTTTGACCCTGGGGTGGAGGTTGATACTGGGTATTTGGAGGCTGTCCTGGTGGTGGAGGTTGATACTGGGTATTTGGAGGTTGTCCTGGTGGTGGAGGTTGATACTGGGTATTTGGAGCTTGCCCTGGTGGCGGAGGTTGATATTGGTCATTTGGGCCTTGGCCTGCAGCAGGTGGTTGATACTGTGTATTTTGTCCCTGATAATTATAATTCTGATATGAGGTTTGATTTCCTGAATAAGCATTTTGTTGATTGGTTTCCCCTTGTGGAGGACCGTAGTTGTTTTGATATCCTTGATTAGGTGGATAATAGGGTGGTGTTGTGTACTGATATCCTGCCTGATTTTGTGGATAGCCTTGGTTGTATTGGCCTTGGTTTTGATATCCTTGGTCGTAATATGGAGTAGTCGTTCCATAGCCCTGATAGTTTCCTTGATAAGGTGGATTGTTACCTTGATACTGAGCATTATTTCCCTGATATTGTGAATTACTTCCCTGGTAGTTTCCTTGATACTGGCCTTGGTAGTATGGGTCGTAATTGTAATTGTTGGTTGTCTGATAATATTGATATCCATATGTAGTAGTCCGGTAATAATTGTTTTGGTAGTTATTCCTGTTAGGTTGTCTGTATGGAGCTTGAGTGGGTGGGTAGGTTGGCGGGGGTGCCGTTGTTGTAGAGTAAACATACAATGGGTCCTGATTCCCCATATAACTTCCATCACTAGCAATTTTAGACAAATCCGTATACTGTACTCCATTTCCTGAAACATACTCCTTTTTCGGAGTCGGGGCTGGTTCTTTATATTGATTTTTCATGCGTGAATTTCCAAAACGATTAAATCTATTAAATCGGTTGAATGTTGAAGTTTTGGTATTTTTCTGATTTATCGGTATACTCTTCACCTGTTTCATTGTGGGTTTTGGGGAGGTAGCGCGCATTCGAGCTAATCGAGCTTGTCTTGCTTGCTCGCGTTTGAAATTAAACTGCACGCCCCCTACCGCATCTGGGCTAGGAGTGGGAACAGGCGTTGTCATTGGAAATGGTCTTTTTGGCGGGAATCCGGAGTTTCCTGTCTGGAGCAATGCATTTCTGTTAAATGCCTGTGACATAAACTGATTAGATTGAATTTTCCTTTGAAATGACGGCGGTACACTGCTTTTTCGTTGCTGAATGGATGGAAATACTCCTTGTGGTTGGATCTGATATGAATTCCTTACGTTCCATGTCTTTGTTTGGAGGGGCTTTGGTTTAGTTACGAGGGACGGCGCTACCCCTGCATTGGAACCTCCGGAAAAACTAAATACTTTGGACTTTTTAGCACCTAAACTAATCTGTTTTTGAAAGCTAGGAGGGGGTTGTGCTGTGAAAACTCTTGTTGTGTTGAGGGGGGCGTGTAATGTTTCCACGAAAGGAGGTGATAATATCTGTAAAGGATAAAAAGTAAAGTAAATATCTAATATAATAATGCATCGATTTTTGTGTCACATTTGTTAATATTACAAGAGGAAGTAAAATAAAAATATTATTTCCGTTTATCGTTAACATGCCGTAACTAGATAAACAAAATAAAAGACAAACGCAGCAAATAACATCCAATTGAATGTGATTTGACACTCATGACGACAGGGTTAGTTGTGGTTTTTAAGGTGATTACAAAAGCTTCATTGGTGTATTATTTATAGGTAAGCCTCCTCCATTCCAATAAATCACCAATTTTAGAACTTAAATAGTTCAACACTAAAATTATGAGTTTTGTTTCTACAATTGACAGTAGTGAAAAGTTTTCAGGCGGAATACAGAAAAAACGATGCACAAGAAAAGTGAATGAAACTAAGATTATGTAAAAAAAAAATGTTATTTTATGTACAAATGTAGATTATTATGCACAATACATTTTCATTCATGCTTAAAACAGATATACTCCATTGAATTCTTAAAAAGACACTACAGTCCCTGGGGGTTATTTGATTGTTTTAACTTGTTTTTGTAGAGAAAGATATTGATGGCAAAACAACTACATAAATTTTATGATAAAGGTGATCACTTCAAGTTTTCTCTAATTAAATTCTCCTTGTAAGTAGCATTATATCATAACCACATTCATATGTGTTTATATCTCTTATTTAATTCGATGTGCAAGATCATTTTCTTCGCACAAACAATTTTAAGAAGGAACAGACAACTGCCAAATAGATTAGTGATACAAGGCTTTCTACAGTCTCATTTAAATCATCATTACCCACATATTGTTAACACAGTACATGGTATTGATAGAAAATACAAGCTGTCGTTAAGTGAAAAGTTAAAAAGCGTCTTTAATTCAAATTGTAAGGTCATTTTTTTTTCAAACTGAGTGTTATAAAAGCTCTACAGATTTGCAGACTTTATTAAAGCTAAAGTGTTGGGGTACATGGTGGGCGTGGCCAGTCGGAAGGGGAAGCTAACTCTCCATGGCACCTGATCCCTTCTTTGATTTCATTTTCAGAGGTTCGTGTTTTTCACAGATGGATTTTTTGTAATATGATTACTGTGTGAAAGATCGCTATTATAACATTTCATGCATCTGATTATTCTAATACTAATAGTCTTTATCAATCATTATCCAGTTGAAAAAGAAATGTTTACAATGTCCCGATGTTGAACTGTACAAAAATTGTGAAGATTTTATACGTATCTTGTCCATTGTCAATCATCGGTGGCTAGTATTGTAACTAAAAATTGGAGTGATTGATTGACGATTGACACGCCTTCTATAATAAATTAGCGCGATTCATTCGGAATTCCTTGGAATGATTAAATGTTGTTTTACGACACTATTGTCGTAGAAACAACGTATGTCTTTTGTCGGACATAAAAACGACACTTTCGGCGAGAGGTTTAGTAATTACTTAGATAACTTAGTAACGACATGAACACATGACACAACAAGCGTATTAGCAAAATACGTTTTAACATATACGTAGGGAGATTTACGTTCCATATCGGTATTTATTAGTTTCCAAATTTCAAATTCACAGTTTCAAAACTTGAATCGTCGTCTAAAAATTTTCTCAAAATTGAACTTTTGTGGTCTGTATCTAGATTGTAAAAAAATGTATTCTAAAGTGAAAGCACTTAACCAGAATTAAACAGAAATTCTACTTTTAAAAATCAATCTAGCTTTCATTCTATCCTTACTTTAATTCTTTAAAAAGATGAGAGAATTATACATGTACATACACATCTACACATGTACATTGAGTTACTTTTAAAGTATGAGAGTTTTTTAAAATTAATTTACATGTATTTTTAATTAATTATTTTTTAAGGTTATTTTTCTGCATAGCTTGTATGAAATGAATTTGGTTATTTTTGAAAAAAAAAAACCGTTAACGTGTATCTTTTGTCTCCAAAAATGATATTTGATTTTGCTAAGCACAACTGTTGAACAACAGCAAGGAGATACCATTAAGGAAGCTTGAAATGCGGCACACTGTGTTAGAGTGCATTTATAGGACCCTGTCCCCAGACTTCATTAGAATAAATGCACTGTATATAACACCGTTTTTACCTAATTGAAGTCATCAAAAAGACCTAAACAAACTAATGTGGATACTTCGTTTGAATGTGTTTTCCCCAAAATAGGTAAATAGCAGTGATTTCTGTTCAGTTGTGCTTCATTGTCTTGAAATAAACTTAATATGTACATCTTTATAGGATTTTTTATTTAAAACATTTATAATCAGTATTTAAATTTACATGAATTTAATCAATGTAATGTCCAGATTATTCATCTATGTACTAGTATCTAGAAATGGTCTTGTGGAATTCTGTTTCATAATTCTCTACTCTTCTTGACATCAAAGACCCATCCAAACCACACTTACTCCACTTTCAAAAACGAAAGATAGCGAGGACGTAGAAATTGATGTACACTTTCTTTAAGAAACTGAAAACATTGTATACAAAATTAAATAGCACCTTCTTGCAAAGGGAAAAATTGTTGGATGTTCTGAATTCAACAAGTATAGTGCTTTCAGGGACTATGTTTGATCATTCGACAACGGATTATACTCAGAAAGTCCTTGATTATTCGATGAGTTGAACTCGTGATGTTTCCACTGGCCGAAGGCCATTGCAATAAACATTTTAACAGTTGCTGGAGGGGATCGCAGAGTATGAATAGAGAAGAATGTGTGATTTTTTGCACGGCTGCACATAACGCTGACAGAATTGTGACTGATTGTTCTAAGCGCCTCTGATAGAGTAGGCTATAGTTATGGACATACGTGAGTTCGGAACAATAGAATGGTTCATTTTCATCTTAACGAAATGCTGAAGTGGCCGTCAGTGACTGGAGCAGGCTACCACACAGGAAGGTTGGGAGCCATTATAGTGCCTAGTATAGAACGTGTACTGAGTGAAGTAATGACGTATACTAGTATCCAACAAAAAATCGACAAGCTTGTCGCTCAAAATAAGTTTTCATGATTGAAATAAGTAATGTAATGGATCATTGTTTAACTGTTTTTAAAAAGAAATTTCAGCAATACATTAAACAATTTTGTATTTCAAAGTAAACTAAACACACACACACCCTCTCACAAATGTGTTAATGTCCGAGAACAAGCAAAATGATAAATTCCGTAATTCTATTATACATGCATGTAAATAGAATTACGAAATCATTTCTAACGAGGGGACATTGCGTCAATTTAACTTTAAAATTTAGCTAAGATAAAAAAAAATTAAAAGAAAAAACAAAACTTGACAGCTTCCGGGGGCTCGTTCTTTAGACTCCTAACTTGATTTTAACACCACCACCCTCTTTTCAAGAATCCTTGATACACCACTGACATTATAAAATTATTAGGTAGTGATTACTTCGTTATGTAATGGGACATTAATTGATATCAAGCCACTTGTAAGTTCACAAGTAGTAATTCGATACATAGGCGTCGGAAGTTTTTTTTGGGGGGGGGGGGGACTGAAAGTAGGGGGGGGGGGCTAAACCAACAAAAAAAAGTAAACACCAATTAAGCCCCACTCCAGGTTCCGACGCCTATGCGATATATGTAATCCCGGAACTCGGCATTACGTTTCCGTACAGCAAAGAAAATGTGATGTATTGTCGGGAAATTCAATAAATCTCTTAATTTTTAGTGGCTGTCACCTATATTGTAGGTAAATGGAAAAACGTTGGCAACTGCCGAAATCGTCCAAAAGGTCTATTTATATGTCATGGACAATTGACCTGCATCACGATCTCCGGGGTCAGAATATTGGTCCAATTTCACTAAAACATTACTTACATGTATCTATGCGCGGAACTAGTCAGAGTTTGGATGCCCAGGTTAAATTTTGAATTATAAGTAAAACATAATCTTGGACACCCATCCAGCCCGCAAAAATATGATATTATCAATAGGAAAGTCTTTCTTGTCATATTTAAAAAAAATAATTTTTAATTTTTTTAATTGACCTCGAAGAAAAAAATTCCAGCATGGATTCGTCCATGATATTAATGTTTAGAGGTTGTTATCAAAATTAATTTGTTTTAGTTATTTAAGTACATGATTACTTTATTTTAATTAAAAATTTTGTCAAATAAATACATGCAAAAGCAAGATTTGAGGATAAAGTGACATGCGTCTTCACATAATTTTCAAAATATGACAAAAAAATATTTGGTTCATTTCTAAATATAATTTATAAGTATGTGTAATATACAGTATACATTGGCATAAACAATTTAATATGATTAAATATATTTCAAATTTTAAATCATTGAAATTATCTTTTTCATTTAATAAAAACTTACCGCCACTAGAAATAATACTGGAATTAAGAGATCCATGATAATTTTACGTAATCTGTCCATCACAATCATAATGTTCTGTGAGATGCTGCTGAAAATTCCACTATTCCGTCACACTACATTTTAACATGATAGCTTATTCCAAGAGCCGAACCTTTTTAATTCGAAAAAAAAAATTAGAAAGATTTTTAATGCGCTTATTCGAAAAGAGATATCCAAAGTGCGGATTGTTGCGCCGTAAAATTTATGTCTCGGCTGGAAGTGGCAAACAGTGGACGGATCTGGCATAGCCTACAAGTATTTTATATTGTTCTGTCAGTTTTTTTCGCGCGTGACAGGTTGTCGTCTGCTGGTCCATGTATGTGTCACTGACCAATTCATCGCTGTTCAGTTTCCTCATTGTGCAACACTGGACACTACATTTGCTTCTAACAAATTGGCTGTCATGGGAAATCAGTGATGATTAATTATCAACAAACACAATAATAGTTTTATGTCGGTATGCATCGGTCTTAATTCTTAATCTTAATTTAGATTATATGACATTTGTTTATTTTGATCAAACTTTAAAAAAAAGATCATTTGCTATTTTGTTGTTTTTTTTTTAATTTCTAACGGGCGCATTACATTGAAAAGAGAAAAAAAGTAATTTTAAAAGAAAAATGAAAACTTTTGAAAATTAAAAAAAAATCAGAATAGAAAAACAGTTTTGAAAATTAATAGTCAAAAATGGGCCTTAGAGAAAGAAAAAGCTATCAAATTTAAAATAGCAGAATGTTACAATAAGCTCAGATTTGTGTGATAATTATCTAACCATCGCTTTGTAGATTTTTCAATGTTGAAAAATGTTTTTTCTTAAGAGTCCGAATCAACAAGAGAACGAGTTACCAAGATACGGTAAAGATCCTTTTCCGGAAATAGAGTACAAAACCAAAATAATGATTTTTCTCACACTGTACATTTGAGTTGACGTGTAAATGTTGATGTGAAAGGTTTTATTTTAATCCAGCCATTGGTTTTTTTTTCTGAACACACTCAGATGACCGACAAGGGAGACCCTGCGGTGAGGCAGACGAATCATGATATAATCCAAATTTCCTCAGTTGCTTTCTGTTTGTTTAATATTGATAGTTTTGGTATTTTTCTTTACATTCCACTCGGAAATTATGAACTTTCAAACCTACTAGTATTTAATATTTTCTATGCATTTTCAATCGTAGGGGGATATCAATTTGAATTTAGGAGAACTAGATTTGACATCAGAAGACTTTTGGCTGGATGAAGTGGATGGTAAGAATTTTTTATTGATATCTTGTAACAAGAATTATTCTTGATAGCAAACATTATTTACATATTTTTAAGAAATAAAGAGAGAAAATAGAATCTGAAATCGTATGTTAGTTGCATTTGGATTAATGTGCAAAGTCTGAATTTTCTCTTCACCGAGGCATTGCTTTAAGAGGGTGCGTCGATTTACCCAAATGGACCCAAATGGAACCCAAATGGAAACTCAGATGGACCCAAATGGAAATCAAAAGGAATATAAAATATATATATTATGTCATTGTCGTATTCTCAAGTTTTTACTTATTTAAAACATAGAAAATAATGAAATTAAAACAAAAAGAGAATATTTTAATATCATTAATTTCTTTAATTGTATTTTTAAAAATGCGATTTAATTCTATTTGTAATAACTATTGAACATACTTGAATACAAAAATGAAGTATTTGATAGTTTCTATGGCAGTAGGAACGGATGGAGGGGGGGGGAGGAGGCCATGCCCCTACCCCCAAATAATTTTGCCGGTGTATAGGATACTATGAAAACTTCATGTTTCAAAATACAATATTAGAGATTAATAATAAAAAAAATCATTTGTAACTGTAAGTTCATTTATTTTCATCATTTTGAATAAGTATTAAAATACGATATTTAATATTCCATTTGATTTCCATTTGGGTCCATTTGTGTTTCCATTTGGGTTCCATTTGGGTCCATTTGGGTAAATCGACGCGCCGCTTTAAGAGTTCGCAGCGTAGAGTGGCTCACTGCATTTGGTATAATTAGAGCTTATAATCAATAACATTCTTATTCCGGTCCATGCAAGTAAATTGTACTTTCATGTTCAGAGTATAGTCATGACGTACGATGTAATAAAAATACACAGGGACATATTCAAGGTTCTAAAATTGTGGCCTATCATAAATTCATATTTTGGTGAGATCTCTGTTAGGGAGATGTTTTGCTGCTTTTAGTCTTTTAATCAAATTTTCTAACCTGCCAGTATAGTTATACAATACAGTAGTGTGAATTATAGGCTAATGAGAGAAAGCCAACAGATTGGTATACACTGGAAGCTAATTTTTTCTTCTGTTTGCATTAATAATTAGCTAGTCAAAACCCATACCTTTTCTGTTAAAGTTGCAAGAACTTGTAACCAATCCTTTTTATAAATTATGCAATAAAATATGTTCAGAACCCAAATCATTTAATGAAAACCTGAGATGCTATCAATGCTCAAGTCCTCTCCTAACAATGCCTCATCACAGAGCTGCTGCATTTCAGTTGTTGAGTTTTTTTTTTTTTTTTAATCTGCTTTTCTTCAGTTCAATTATGGCATAATTGTTTCTTCAGTTAAAAAAAAACACATCCCAAACACATCTCTTACGTTTTATCATTGCCTTATTTTTATTTTAATAATAAATATAAAAAACATTATTATAATTTAAAAGAGGACAAATAAAAGTTAACAAAGAGCAATTGAACATTTCAGAGCATATTCAGAAGAACTTGGAAGATGAGGTTGTACAGGATGCACTTAAAAAGGTAAATGTTTATGTGTCTTTCTAACAATAAGCTCTAAACAACAATTTCCTACAAAGTGCACATAGATTCTCAATTAACATTTTCTAGATAAGCAGACAAATGATCTCAAATACACATAGTTTAATATTGAGTTTTCAGTAGGTCCAAATTAACTAGAGTTATTTCCCGTAGGTCGCCATATTGGAGGTCAACATGCTCATGTTCCTTCATTATTCAACCAACTTTAAGTTTTTATACTGGCAATTGTGGGGTAAGAAACAGAGCCTCCTATATTTTATAATTTTTATTCCATATAGATTCCCCCCCCCCTCCCCAAATATTTCTGACACATTCTCTAAAATTTGGTAAGACAAAAAGAAATACTTACCAGATGACCACAAAGATGGTAACCAAGGGAAATAACTCGGAGAGAAAATATTTCATATAAAAACGATCTATTCCATTTTGAACAAGCTACATTGGATTGTATGTAACATTCATTATACATTATGAAGTATCCCTTAAACACCTAAATACAGGCCAGTCGTACCATTAACTCTAAGTAAGTCTGGTCTCAAGCCTTGGAATAGTTTCTGAAAACATTAGTATTTTTTTAAATGCTTGTGAAGAAAGAACAGTAAAGACAAGCAGAGTTTAAGTGTATTATTTGAGGAATGTAAAAGCAAGTGTGTAAAAATAAATCTTTCAATATTTGACTTGTCTGAATTTTTGTATTTTAGGGTACAGATTTGAGAACTTATGCTAAAGAAGTGGAAAGAGAGCTGTTGGATGTCGAAAATGCCTCAATACAAGATTGTATCCTTTAACTGGACATATCAAGATAAGAATCAAATTCATTAATTACACGTCTCCATTTTTCTTAGCTGCCAAAATTTTATATCTCAGGACCTTCACAAATCCTCATAAACAGTAGGGCCAAGCTTAAAAAATTCTTTGTTTGCAGTTGCCGACCTATAATTTTTAGTCAGGGTAGGTAGGTAGGCAATTTTTTTTTTTTTTTTTGGGAAAAAAGAATTGTTTCCAGATCTTTGATAGATAACATAAAATAAAGTTTTTCATAGGCCTACTTTCCATGAAAAAGCTGCACTCTTGGTATAAACTAATGATTGATAAAGACAAAAATTGAAAATGAAGCAGTTTTTAATATCCTGAAAAATTGGAGAAAAAAAATAATATTACAAAATGGCTAAAAAAAAAGTTTGGGTCGGGTGCATTTTCAGTGGGTCGGTCGGCAACTGCAAACAAACAATATTTTATTTTAGGCCTAGATAAACCAAACCCTGTGTGCATTTTAGCTTTCAAAAAGAAGTATATTTATATTTGAAGCACGTATTTAAGTTAGAAGAGAAAGGAGATAAATGTTAACAATAGTATAAGACAGTTACCATTTGTTCTTTAACTGTATGAAGATATTAAGGAGAGTGGAAACATTGCTAGTTTACACAAACAGATAGCAGCCTGTGACACCATACTAGAGGTAAATCATTTCTTAAAACATGATAAAACAATTCCCTTTTAATATGCAATTAAAACAACAATAATATTACAGTCAGCAAAATAAAGATGTGCATAAATATTGTTTAATTGATGGGAAACTTATCAATGAGGATAAATTTATACAACTTAACTGTCCCACTTTCTGATTTGGTGTACAGAGAATGGAGGAGATGCTGAATGGATTTCAGGGCGACCTGAGCAGCATCAGCAGTGAGATCCAAACTCTCCAGGAGCAGTCCGTCAGTATGAATATCAAGCTCAAAAACAGACAGGTGAGATCAAGCTCAAAAACAGACAGGTGAGATCAAGCTCAAAAACAGACAGGTAAGATCAAGCTCATAAACAGATTGGTGAGATCAAGCTCAAAAACACACAAGTAAGATCAAGCTCATAAACAGATTGGTGAGATAAGCTCAAAAACAGTCAGGTGAGATCAAGCTCAAAAACACACAAGTAAGATCAAGCTCATAAACAGATTGGTGAGATCAAGCTCAAAAACACACAAGTAAGATCAAGCTCATAAACAGATTGGTGAGAACAAGCTCAAAAACAGTCAGATGAGAACAAGCTCAAAAACAGACAGGTGAGATCAAGCTAAAAAACAGAAAGGTAACATAAAGCTCAAAAACAGACATGTGATATCAAGCTCAAAACCAGACAGGTGAGATCAAGCTCAAAAACAGACAGGTAACATCAAGCTCATAAACAGGCAGATTCTATCAAAATTAAAACACATGGGTAAAATCAAGGTAAAGTCAAGTCCCAAAATCAGACAGGTACTTTAACAAATCAAAACAGACAAGTGACACCAAGCTGAAAACGTTAAGTACATTGATATTTGTTTGTCTGTCTGTAATTTATGTCCAATGACATATGTCTTCTTTAGTTTATGTACATTGATATCTGTTTGTCTGTCTGTAATTTATGTACATTGATATCTGTTTGTCTGTCTGTAATTTATGTACATTGATATCTGATTGTCTGTCTGTAATTTATGTACATTGATATCTGTTTGTCTGTCTGTAATTTATGTACATTGATATCTGTTTGTCTGTCTGTAATTTATGTACATTGATATCTGTTTGTCTGTCTGTAATTTATGTACATTGATATCTGATTGTCTGTCTGTAATTTATGTACATTGATATCTGTTTGTCTGTCTGTAATTTATGTACATTGATATCTGTTTGTCTGTCTGTAATTTATGTACATTGATATCTGTTTGTCTGTCTGTAATTTATGTACATTGATATCTGTTTGTCTGTCTGTAATTTATGTACATTGATATCTGTTTGTCTCTCTGTAATTTATGTACACTGATGTCTGTTTGTCTGTCTGTAGGCTGTACGAGGAGAGCTGAGTCAATATGTGGATGAAATGGTAATCCCTGAGCAGATGATCAAGTAAGATGATTTTATTTAACATGCAATTTGAATATTATATTTTTATACATGTATGTAATCTCTTTAATATGAGTAAAAATAGGTCCTTCATTTTTTTTATTAAAGAAAACTTTATATCTACATGAAGACTACTTCACCTAAACTTGAACAGTTTTATAATGTGAATTTTAATGTTTACATGTATAAACAAGTTGTTGAATCCTGTCTTTAGCCACATACTGGACACGCCTGTGACAGAGAGAGAATTTCTGGAGCAGCTTCATGAACTCAATCATAAGATCAACTTTGTCAAGGAACAGTCCTTCAAGGATGCCAGGTCTTGTCATGATGTGAAAGATATCCTGGAAAAACTCAAGATTAAGGTAGGTCCTGGAATTATAATACAATCTATCTAATCAGTAAAAAAAATCTAATTTGATCAGTAAATACTGAATTTTTTTTAAAGGCAATTTCCAAAATCAGGGAGTTTTTGATGCAGAAGATTTACTCATTTAGAAAACCTATGAGTAATTACCAAGTTCCCCAAAATGCCATGCTGAAATTCAGGTTTGTTTCCTTTTACTTTAAATTTTGTAAATTTTTGAGGTTTTTAGTTCAGTCAGATAGTAATCTTGGTAATATCAATCCACTGATTTATTGTTTTAACAATTCTTTGTAGATTTTTCAATGAATTCCTAATGGCCAATGAGAGACATGTTGCTAGGGAGATTCGAGATGAGTACCTGGATACCATGTCTAAAATCTACTACTCTTACTTCAAAGGCTACCTCAGTCGCCTGATGAAACTGCAGGTAGATATCTTAATCTGAAATCTACAGGTAGATATCTTAATCTGAAATCTGCAGTAGTAGATATCTTAATCTCTTGATGAAACTGCAGGTAGATATCTTAATCTCTTGGTGAAACTACAGATAGATATCTTAATCTCATGAGATATCTTAATCTCAGTACATGTACTACCTTAAAATGCTTAGAATATGTCTGTAAATTACTTGAATAAGATTTTTTTTTTTTAAATGTAAATTTAATAAAAAGAAAAAGGTAAATAACTATGAAAATGTAAATTTGATAAAAAGAAATGGAAAAGAAACTATTTATGTTTTAACATCCATACATTTGAATGTGATGGAATATGCTCTATAAACTTGATATGAATATATTTGCATATTTATGTACAATTTCATTTTGATAATCCATCCAGTAATTGAATTGAAATCTGAAAGGATTTGCAATCTATAAGTAAAGCAGACCTAAAGTAAGAAGAAGAATTCCTTGTGAATTGTTCATTTTGTTCGGTGTATTATTTTTTATCCTGTCTGATCTTCAGTTTGAGGAAGTGGCTGACAAAGACGACTTAATGGGAGTAGAAGACACGGCCAAAAGGAGTATCCTTTGATTTAAAGGTTTATAATAATTAAACCAAGCATGCTTATTCACCATGGCCAGGTACCTCTGCTGATAAAGCCTAAAGTGCCTTTATCGGAAATCTGGGGACTGGGGGTTCCAATCTTTTTCTGATCTGTATTTTTATGCCCACCTTCGAAGAAGGAATGGCATATTAATTTGTGCTGTCTGTTGATCGATCAGTCTGCTGGTCCTCTTAGTTTCACTTTATTTTCTTTACAACCGTTGCACATACTAAAATGAAATTTGGTATACGAATTCATCAGATGAATATCTAGTTAAAGTATTGTTTTGGGTATGATCACGTCATTTTTGACAGAGTTATGCCCCTTAGACTTGGAAAATTTCCAGTTATTTTCCATTTCTATTCATTTTCTTGGCAGAGGTTGCACATACTGAAATGAAAGGATCACTTCATTATATATAGGGATCTGACCTATAGGACTGGCTTGGTTTTTTTCTGTACAAAAAGCTTGCTGAATTCCGTTCCCATTAATGACATTAGGCTAAATACATATAACAATTTGTTTCTCCTAATGCTTTATTTCAGTGAGTAGAGGTAGGAGTAACCCTTTCATTGATTTTCTGAGTTTGTTATCTCCTTATGTAATAATTGATATTTTGTCTTTACTTCTCACTGTGCATAATGGTAATGTCTACTGTGTCTGACATTCTATTCTTTATGCCTAGGGTATTTATCCGATTATATTGGCCTAAATGAAATCCGAGGGAGTACAGTTATTGATATATGTAGCTAAAATCAATGTGATTAAATTCTAAGGAATATATACAATTGAAATTCATCGCAGCTCAATGCTGCAAAGAATACTTGTATCAAGTAACACAGAGTGAGTTATTCTTGTCCTCGGAGAAAGTGTGCTTATACTGAGGTTTGTTCCGCCTGACTGACAACTGTACATTGGATTGTTACGATTTGATATCTCTATAGTGTTTCAAATATCAAGAATGGGCATATATAAAGGATAGATAATTGAAAGAAAATACACAAGTCGATAAAAAAATTTTAAATAAAAAGTCTTTGAAAAGGTGAAATTTAAAACTGTAAAAGTGTGGTGCCAGGTGGATTCGATCCCCCGACTTTAAAAAGAAAGTGTCCACAGTGTAAAAATCAGTGCATATATCAACTGAGCTAGTCTGACTATAAGAATGAAACATATAAATTTAAAGCAGATAATCAAGATCAGGTTTCCTTATTTTTTGTGAATTTCGATCCAAGGGAAGGGGTGCCCCTGAAAACATCCTATCTTAAATTATTCTTTACATCCTAATCTATCAAAATATCAAAATTTTATTTAGGGGCAGGCCTGCCCTGAAGGACTTGTAGGCCAAAATTCATGCAAAAATCAACGGTTTAATGGACAAAATGGTGTTTCGGCCAACTTTGGAGGTTTATTGTAAAGTTGTAAATAATAAATTTTAGGTTTAAAATACAAATTTGAAAAATTTAGACATATATACGGTAGTAAACAACAAATAAAGATTAATATTTAAATGTCACTTTTTCCGGGAAATTGTTCTCACCTATAGGTCAAGTCTTTTGTCATAGTGAATACATCCTTTAGTACAGGTATACAGAATTATCAGATAAAAATCTAGGTCAAGTTCTGTTTTGGGTACATTGCACCATTTTTGACAGATTTATACTCTTTTGACTTGGATAAATTCCTATTTGGAGAAGGGGGGCATAAATGTTTTACAAAGATCTCTTGTCCCATTATGTTTTGCTGATTATCTAAGAAATGGGGTAAAAAAAACATCTTGCTTTAAAAAAGTGACATGTAATCAGAATTAAACTACCTGGTAATTGCTTATACTAGACAAAAAAGAGCATTCAAAGCAATATTCTAGATTTTCTTAACATATAAACAGGTTTCTTTAGCTCCAAGCCGTCCCTGAAGAATCGGTCGACGGTTTTCACCCTCGGCAACAGAGGGGAGGTTTTAACAGCAAGACTGGAGGACCCCATTATTGTTCCTCACGCCCAGCAAAAGTCAGACACAAAGGTACGTGTCACACCCAACAAAAGTCAGACACAAAGGTACAGGTCTACTGTTATAAAATGTTATAGGATAAAAACATTGTTTTACATCATGTTACAAACTTCACATACAGTTGGATAAAAGTAGGAATGTCAATTTCATTGTATTAAAGGGAGACAACTTTTGAATTATTTGTATTGAACTGTTGGTAAAGTCATTGTAAACAGTTTGCTGATTTGTTGTCAACTTTTAAAGGACATTTCTTTTGAGATAAGTTTTTTCTCAGAGTTTATGACATCTTGATACTGTATCTGTGCTATTATGATTCTTTTTGCAGTTTAATTTTGAGAGTTTGTTTCGGAGCTTACACTACGCGCTGATGGACAACTGTTGTAGAGAGTACCTGTTCCTGGTAGATTTTTATATGGCCTCAGGAACAGCCGCCCTGGACTTATTTAATGCCATCATGGCCAAAACCTTACAAACATATCTGGTATGTTTGGCTGTATATGTTAAACATATTTAAATAATTGTGTATTACATTGTATTTACATCTATGTACTATAAACTGTCTTTTCTTCTTTATCCAGAAATCGATGGAGGACTACGTGGCCGAATGCTACGATTCTATCGCCATTTTTCTTTCCATACACATAGTTCACAGATTTAGAAGTATCATGCACAAGAGAGGGGTGCCTGCTCTAGACAGGTAGGCAAAAAGTCGTTAATGGTGTATATTTAGATTTACCAGAATGCTTGTCATAGCCCTACAAATTATGATTAAACATATATGTACAGTTAAATCAGTAAACAATACATGTACCATCTCATTAATGTGATGTAATCTTTATTCAAATCCCTGGAGCAAATTTAAATGTGAAAATATTTTTATCTCAGATTTATACAATATTTTTGACATAACACTAACAAACTTTATTCAACTCTGTAGGTATTGGGATACCCTCCTAGGTGTCATGTGGCCCAGATTTGAGACCGTTTTACATCTTAACATTCAGAGTGTGAGGGATGTTGATCCCCAAAAATTTGGGCACATTGACAACAGACCACATTATGTAAGTGTAACATTGACAACAGGCCACATTATGTAAGTGTAACACATAGACAACAGACCGCATTATGTAATTGTAGTCACAGATAATACACCATGAAAAGATTGAAATTAAACCCCAGCTAAATGATTACTTTATCAGCATTAAGACCCTTTCACCTGTAGATCACCAGGAGGTATGCGGAGTTTTCGGCGGCCATTGTGGGGATCAATCAGTCATTCCCAGATGAGCGAGTCCATAACCTGCTGGAACAGCTGCAGACAGAGGTGGAAAACTTCATTTTAAAGATGGCCGCCGAGTTCCCCCTCAGGAAGGAACAGCTTATCTTCCTCATCAATAACTACGACATGATGTTAGGTGTGCTCATGGTAAGGTCGAACAAAGAAAAAGGAAACTTGGAATTTGATGTTTTATTTAACTAATCTATGGACACTGAAGTTTGAATGAAGAAATGCTACGTTATTGGTTCTCTGAATGAGATTATTGATTTAACAATGATTTATGATTTAGCATGCATCTGCTACTAAGTTTAGACAGGTAATTTTCATATTTACTCCTATAATCTGACAACAAACATATTGTTTACCCAGAAATAATGCTTGCTTCTACATGCATATCATTATTTATATAATCACAAGCATTTTCATTTATTTTTTATTTAAAAAATAAAACAGCAAAATCAAAAGCTCAACTTATTTTAAAGTACAATTTTGATTGATTTAAATTTCTGTATACTTTACAGCTAGTTTTCTTTCTTTCCATTATAATAATTCTTAAACTTTATTATAAAACAGCGAATATTTGTGTAATTCTTCCATGCGTAAACTAGTTCCATTCATATGTGCTTTAATCAACAAATGCAATCCTTGAAACCAAATACACTCTCCAACATTAAAAGCACTGTACTCTTCAAATGAAAAAAAAGTATTAAAATTACATGTAATTGGTCATACAGTATACACAGATATTGTCTTTTTTATGAAAGAGGTAAAGTCATGAATTTTGTATCTTGGCATTTTTTGTCCTTTTTCTTCCAAGTACATGTATGTGCCAGACTCCAAGGTGAAATTTTTTGCTTATATTCTTTTCTTTTTTCCATCTTTCTTGTGGGTACTCAATAGGGGTATACAAACACACACAAGGCTATAGGGAATGAGCTGATTCAACTGAATTATATTCATTTAATATTTTTCCAAATTATGCCTACTACATGTACAGAAAATCATTTCATGTGTCTGTAAAATGCAAATGCTGATGTCAGTGATAAAACATACTGACATCAAGTTCATAAGATGTTTGAGAGAATGATTTTAAAAAATCTAAGTATCCAAAGGTTAAAAAAGGAATTAACAGACTATAAATATAAGAAAGATAATTAAAATGAATATTTAAAATATGTCATGAATACGTGGCCTTTGCATATAAATTGTCATCTCAGAAAATTAATTCAGACTCAATTTGTGTATATACCATGTTTGATTAATGACACAATTAACACAAAGCAAAACAACAAAACAAAATCATTATTCAATGCTCTAATTCTGAAAAAATATTTTAAAAGATTTTATATCCATAGTGCTCATGTCAGCTATGTGGCCCATGGGGCTCTTGTTAAATAAAAACTTGCTTTTTATTCAAAGTTATACACAGCATCTAGTTTACATCTCAATAGAAAGTACAATCATATATATGCATAATTTTATAGTTTTGGCATGTTTACTGTTGTTAGAAATGCTGGTAATTTTTACAGTATGATAATAAAAAATGGATTTCATCCGGCCTGAATATCTATAATTGTTTAACAGGAGCGAACAGCAGAAGAATCCAAGGAGTCGGAGAGTTTTAAGGAACTGTTGACGGCGCGAACTCAGGAGTTTATAGAGGAAGTGTTGTCCCCTCACTTTGGTGGAATGATTTCATTTGTCAAGGATTGTGAGAGTATCATTGAGAGAGCTGGTGTAGAGGCACTCAGGCCTGACGAGAGTACGTATCTGATAAACCTTAGCTAGTTTCTAGTATAATCATCAACTTCTTGGACTAGTTATCTCCCTTTGCAAAAGATGTTTATCACAGCAATTAATGCTACGCTTTACAAAATGAAGTACAACCAGTCAATTGCTTTCTGTGTGGTAGTGATGAAACAAGTACGATAATTTCATGAGTGTTCAAAATTTACAAATTTCTACAGCCCTCCTTAAAGGTGCCTGGACACAGAATTGAAGTTAACATTTTCTCAAATTTTCAGATTTATATCATGACATATCTGTTGCTGTAGCATTTCACACAAAAATATAATAAAACTCTTTGAATTTTCTGCATTAAAATATTTTTCAGAAGTACACAACAAAATTTCTTTTAAGTTTTTAGGGTAAAGTTTATTTTGTGAAAGTGTAAGGATGTGTCAATCAAACACATCCTGAAATTCATAGTTTCAATAATTTCCTGATAAAATAAGTTTGTTTTTATATATCCATGTGAAATGCTACAGTGACATATTAGGATATTAAACTGAAAATTTGAGAAGGTAATAACTTAAAATCTGTGTACAGACACCTTTAAACTCATTGATTTCATGGTAGATTGATAAATTATCTTTTCCTTGAATATATTATTCCTGTTATACTTATGCAGCTAAATTGAGGGAGCAACCATTACTGTTCTACAAGGGCACAAGTTTGGATTTTTATTTATGATGTACTTATATGGCTTAACTTAGTAATTGATGTTAAAATTCTTTTAACTTTTTGTCCTCCCTGTCTGTGTACAGTATGGTGTTAGGATGCATATCAACTTATTTAGCTTTCAACATACTTTGTAAGAAATATAACAGTTATACATAACTGTATAATGTAAATATTGTAAGTTGCTGCTTTTAAGCATGAAGTGCCATAGCTTTTCAAATAATTGTTTTTATCCAAAATGGTGTATGAAAGTGAATTTTCAGCTGTATTTAAAATTCCAATCATAAAGCAGTGTTTGAGTATAATGACATAGATAGAGTAATATTTATTTTCCCCATCAAAGAATGTATTCACAGGAACCATTTTTTTCTAGTTATTAAATAGTCTCATACATTGTTTCTGAAAACAAGAGAAATACAGCTGAGATCCTTGACATTGCAGGGAGAGTACAGTCCATTGTACGCGGATTTAACAGTGACTGGAAAAGAGCTCTAGAACTGATCAATGGAGATGTAATGAGGGCATTTACTAACTTCAAAAACGGCACCCAGATTTTACAGGTAATAAAATGACTCTTTAAAAAAAAAAAGAACAAGAATGACCACCCACCTGGAATTGGCCGCCTGTTAGTACCAGGTTCCTGCAATTCTTCTAAATAATATATGCTAAGTTTTTTGTTTTCTATTTCAGGGAGCTTTAACTCAGTTGATTCAATATTACCACAGATTCCAAAAAGTGCTAGGACAGGGACCATACAAAAATATGCAAATTAGGAATGAACTCATAAATATTCATCATGTAATGGTAGAAGTCAAAAAATATAAACCAACTTTTTAAGAGCTTAAATTTAAAAAAAAAATTGTGATTGAGGATGTATATGTTTTACAGTGTAGTACTGCATGGTTACATTGTATACATGTATGTGCTGAAAACATAATGGAATTACATAGTATAATATATATGCATGTTTGGGTAATGTCTTCTCAGTGTAATATTTATTTTTATTTTTAAAAAAAATTCAAGTACATAACAATTGCCTCTAAAATACATATTACTTGAAAAATAAAGGAGCAGTGAAAAATGTGTGGGCTTTTCTTGTTTTATTTTTAAATCTCTAAGATAATTAGAGCTGTTACAGTAGTTAAATATGCCAAAAGAAGTACTTTTTCTTGGACTGCAGGCTTGACTGTCTGTCAGGGGAAAATTAGGTCAAGATTCATAATTTGAACTCTAAAAATTAGATAAAATTGAAACAATAATGTTGTTATTGAATTTTCTTAAAAAGACCAAGGTCATTGAACATTACAATAAAATTTATTTAAAATAAGTCTAACTATATCAACTCTTTGACTGAAATGAAATTTAATATGCTGCTGATAAATTAGGTGTTTCGACTTGAAATATTGTATCTGAAAGTTTAAAAATTATATTAACTTTTAGCAAAGTAATACTGGAGTCATCTGTTTTTGTCAGAAATGTAAAAAAAATTCCATCTCTTTGAATTTGTCCAACCTTGCTTCAAACTGAAAGGATTGTCAGACTCATTTTAGCTCACCTCAACTAATTATACAGGAAAAGAATTTCTTAACATTTTCAGGGCCATGTTCACCATCTTCAGATACCATTTAGATTAAATTAGGGCTCATAATATGCCCTACAGTTTTTTTTTAAATTATGAAGTGTATAGAGATAATGAACAGTATTCAAGCTAAAAAAAATCCATTATCCAATACAAATCAGGAGCAGAGCAAACACAAGACCTCTGAAACATCAGAGGTGGGATCATAAATGTCATGAAGGAATTAGCATGCCTTGCTTACTACTTCGACCATGTGCTCCTTGTCATGATCGGGAAATAATGGAAATATCCATGGACAATTGTAAATAATGGCTTAATTTGTATGAAAAACTTCAGTCAGCATTTGACTTGATGATAGATTATATTTGCTGACAAGGTCATTATATCGACCACAAAACTTTCAAAATGATGACTTTAAACAAGACTGCTTATATACTTGTTTCGTCAACTTGTTTGTCAATAACTTACCTCAATTGAAAATTGTTCATATGAGAGCATGCTGTTGCGTATCAACTGAGAAATATTAATTCTGTATGCAGGTGATAAGGGTATATTGCTGCATAAGTCAGGGAAGTTGGTTATTTAAAAGTAAAGTCATCATGTTTATCATAAAAGCTTTGTTGTTAGATTACCATTAATGTTTTATTTCTAGTAAAGTATCCAAATATATAACAGACTGTGGTATTTTTATGCCCTCCTTCAATGAAGGGAGGGCATATTAATTGCTTTGCTGCTGTCTGTCAGTCCATCATCAGTTTCCATTCATTTTCTTCCCAGAGGTTGCACATGTTGATATTAAATTTGGTCTACAGATTTATCATAAGAATATCTAGGTCAAGTTCTATTATGGGTATGTTCGGGGCATTTTGGACAGAGTTACACCCCTTGGACTTAGAAAAAATCCATTAATTTGCAGTTTCCATTCATTTTCTTTGCAGAGGTTGCACATACTGAGATGAAATTTAGGATACAGATTTTTCATAAGATTATCTACTGTTTTGGGTATGATCAGGCCATTTTTGACAGAGTTATGTCCCTGGGACTTGGGAAAAATTCCAATTATTTGGGGGAGGGGGCATAAGTGTTTTACAAACATCTCTTGTTTATTCCAAGCTCACTGAGATAAATCATAAGAATGGAAATGTCTCTGTTAACTGATAATGCTTTGCCTATATTTCTAAATATCGAGTTGAAGGCTACAGCAAGTGTTTCCTTCTTTTCACATTAAAGATTTCAAACAAATCTTGGTTCATATGATTAATACAAAATTAAGTATGTTAATAAGGAGTGGCAAATCTGTACCCATGGGAATTCCAATAAATTTTTGGATAACCTGGACTCCTAAAAACACATAAATAAAAAATATTTTTTCAAGTCTTCTGTAGAACAGCATACAGGGCACGGGTGAGTGTTGTGTCCCATGGATCTCGTGTTTCCCTAAAGCAAGCCATATCAAAGAGAAAAAATGTAGCTTGTTCAACTGAAATGATTTTAAACTACAGCCGTCCTCACAAGAAAGAAAACAAAGATTAAAGAGTGTTGTAGAGACATTGTCAAAAATAACCACCATTTGTCATTCAAATCAAAATGTTGTCAGCCAAAGCATTAGAACAAACAGAAATGTCTAATTGACAATGTAAGTGCTAGATGACTTGTTTTAAAGTGGCTGTTAAACAGACTTGTTAAAGTTAAGGCGCTACGCCTCTCCATTTAGGTTATGTAACAGGGGCGGGAACAGTACAAGGAATGTCCTTAGGTATAAATAATTAGGGCATCAGAATCGCAATCAAATTATCCGAGTAAAATCTTGTCCAAAAAGGGGGGTATTCTACTATTTATTGTTGGGAGAGGGGAGTCATATAAAAAATAGTGGTCTATAATTAAATAATTTTCTTGGGTTCTTTGGGATTTGTGCTATTAAGAATTCCAATTGAACTGAACTTGATTTGTGTTGATTTAAAATTTTGTAACAAGATATTCAATCTGAATTTACTTTAATTTGATAATCAACTTCTTCAACTGTATATTGGCCTACATCATTTCATGTAGCTGAGTAATATTGAAGAAATAGGCAAAGCATGTGTTTCCTAGTAACTAGCTCTTTGAAGATGAGGCTATTTGAATTGAAAATATTAAAATTTTAAAACAAATCCATGTTAAAATAATTATTTTTGGAACAGGAATTTTCATTTTCAAAAAGTCAATAAATTTAAATCATATTTCTGTAAAATAATGTAATGAAAAAAAATAAATAAATAAATGCCATAAAGTTTTATAATTCTTGAAGCAGTATGTTACGATCATGATAAACGTTTAAATCTGTCGAGGTCCACTCATGAGGTCAAATATTAAATTTGACCTCATGTTATGATGTACTGTGAAGTACTAATAAGGCACATGTGAACAAATATGAAAGCCCTTCTGTTCTGATTCAAAAGTGTCCAACATTGTTACACCCTCCTTTAAAGAAGGGAGGGCAATCATAATACTTTGCTGCTGTCTGTCTGTCCACCATCAGTTTAGCTGACATTTTCTTCACAGAGATTGCACATATTGAAATGAAATCTGGCATACAGATTAATCATAAAAATATCTAGGTCTCAAGTTCTGTTTTGGGTACGATCGGACCATTTTTGACAGAATTATGCCCCTTGGACTGAGAAAAATTCCAATTATTTGCAGTTTTCGTTCATTTTCTTTGCAGAGGTTGCATATATTGAAAGGAAATTTTGTATACAGATTAATCAGAAGAGTGTCTACGTGGTAGGTCAAGTTTTGTTTTGGGTGCGATCGGACCATTTTTGACAAACTTATGCCCCTTGGACTTGGAGAAAAATTCCAATTATATGCAGTTTCCATTCATTTTCTTTGCAGAGGTTAAATACATTGAAATGAAATTTGGCATACAGATTAATCAGAAAAATTATTAAGGTCAAGTTCTGTTTTGGATAGGATCGTACCATTTTTGACAGATTTATGCCCCTTGGACTTAGAAAAATTCCAATAATGTGCAGTATCTGTTCATTATTTTTGCAGAGAGTGCACATATTGAAATGAAATTTGGTATACAGATTAATCATAAAAATATCTAAGTCTCAAGTTCTGTTTTGGGTACGATTGGACCATTTTGGACAGAGATATGCCCCCTTGGACTTATAAAAATTCCAATTATTTGCAGTTTCCCTTCATTTTCTTTGCAGAGGTTGTACATATTAAAATGAAATTTGGTTTATAGATTTATGATAAAAATATCTAGGTCAAGTTTTGTTCTGGGTACAATCGAGCCATTTTGGACAGAGTTATGTCCCTTGGACTTAGAAAAATTCCAGTTGTTTGGGGGAGGGGTGGGGGGCATAAGTGTTTTACAAACATCTCTTGTTAACATTTTTTAAAGGAATGAAACATAGGGAGATAACGAACAGTATTCAAGATCAAATGTCCATAAAACAAAACAAAATAGGAACAGAGCAAACGACCTCCAAAACATCAAAGTTGGGATCAGGTGCCATGGAGGAGTGAGCAACCCCTGACGTGTGGTCCTTGTCATGATCGGGAAAATCCATCGTCAATTCAGTGTATAAATATGGACTAACAATAAGTATGAAAAACGTCAGTCAGCATTTGACTCAATGATAAATTGTATTTACTGTCAAGGTCATTGTATCAACGATAGAACTTAGAATGATGACTTAAAACGAGACTGCTGATATTCTTGTTTCATCAACTTGTTTGTCAATAATATACCTCGTTTTAGAAATTGTTCATATGAGAGCATGCTCTTGCATATCGAATCAACTGAGATATGTAATCTCCGTATGCAGGTGATGAAGGTATATTGCTGCATATCAATATTAAGGGAAGTTAACGATATATAGAAAAGTAATAGTCATCACGTTTATCATAGAGCTTGGTTGTTAGATTACCATTCAAGTCTATGCCGCCCGCGTGGCGCAGTGGTTATAGAGCGTCTGATCTATAGTCTGGAAGAAGTCAATCCTTATGTCGCAGGTTCGAATCCCAATCGCATCATCTCGGGTCTTTCTGTCAGAGGTCACAAAAACAACCACGAATATTGTGTAGTAACATCACAGGATATTAAAAGTTTATACATTTCCTGGTTATATAAATATAGAATTATAGAAAGATTTAAAAGTTTCTTCTGTTGTATAATTTAGGTAATATCTTTACATTCAATAAAGTTAAACTCCATGCTCCACAGATAAAAAGTCTTCCAACATTTATTGCAAAGTTTGTGAAAAGGGGGGGGGTTGTCATGGCGTCAACGTAATACATTCGAGGTCGTTTTTCCGCAAGTCGGAAAGGCCCGAGAAGTTGCGATTGGTTCGAATCCAACTGTGGGACGTTGAGACCAGTCATCCGGATGAGACCGTATAAACCGAGGTCCCGTGTCGCAGTAGGTGCTTGCACGAAAAAGATCCCTCACTGCTCAATGACCCTGAGTGCCGAGTACAGGACAAAATTTGTAGCTCTACATTGGCAAGTGGTGGTGTAACGTTGAATATTGACCCGAGTTGAAAATTGACCCGGGGGTCATTTTTCAACGTTGAATATTGAACCGGGGTCATTTTTCAACGTTGAATATTGAGACCAAAAGTCGTTGAATTTATACCCGGGGTCATTTTTCAACAGCTTGATATTTCTTTTTCTTACACCTGATGACGTCAACAAGTTGAAGTGGTTATAGAGCGTCTGATCTATAGTCTGGAATTGACCCTGTTGAATATTGACCCCACCTCAAAGTTTGAACATTTATTTAGCTGGGAAGTTGTTTTATGGGATTTATCAGTATCACTTTATTTATATTTCGGTTTCAATTTTTTTCCGTTTTCAAGAATAATAGAAATAAACATACAGTATCACCCCGTGTATACATGTACATTTTGAACAGTGCACGATTTCAGTTATCTTCAAGCATGACAACATTATTTTTGACAATACTTTCCAAAATCCATGGCATCCATAAATAACTACAAAACAACGAATAGGGCTTAAAACAAAAATCTTAAAAATCTGCAGTCTAGAAAGTAGCCCTATATATATTGATCAGGTGGGTGGAACATCCGATCTGGTCAAATTCAGTATAAAAATAACAAAATTTATAGCCTAAAAATTAGAATGAAACACATAGACGAAAATGATTCCAATGATAGGTTATATTCGTGAAAAGAGCAATATAGCGACCATAGCATGTAAGTAATGCTGAGTTTAAATAATTTGTTGAAATCCCTGTAACAATTTACTTATTTGTCAGTAGACTCTCTCAGCTTGAAAATTGATCGCTTTCGGACCATAAACTTGAGAATGAGATTATTCTTATTCTAAAACATTCTTATTCTATGGAATGTGATTCCTATTGAATAACTTGTTATTTCTATTCCATTATTTGTAATTTGTATTCGATAAATTGCTATTCCAATTACAGGAAATTTGACAATATGATTCATATATCATAAAATTTACATATTTTTTTTTTCTCGAAAACACGCGTTTCCAATTCGATGTCATTAATATTTAAAACAATCGGTTGCTAGTTGCTAATTTTGTGATTTCTATTCGATAATTTTATTTTTTTTATTCGATAATTATTTGGTTTATATGCAATAAAGTTGTTGTTCGAAAACATAATAGCATCCACTTCTATTCAAAAAAATACGATTCCTATTCGATAAACTTTTCATCTTATTTACATAATTTTATCTCTTTGATCTCCTATGCGATGTTTTTTTTTTTAATTCTTTTTCAATAATTGCCATGATTGCAACCTGGGAAATATGACAAATTAAACTAGAATTGGTTGTAAACTCAATTAAATAGGAATGTAAAGTTTCACATTTTTATCAAATATAAATCATTTTATCACATAGATTGACAAAACAAAATTTGAAAATTTTGGGAATAAGGCACATGTTTTCTCTCTTCAAGACTTAGAGACTAGGGATCAGCATAAATTAAGCTGTTGCTGTTTAATATAATGTGTTTCGTTTTATACATTGATGGAGTAATTATAGAGGATTTAGCTATTCAGAATGCTAATTTAATTATTTGATTATGTCTCCGACTCGTATCAATTTCTGACAAAGATATCCAATTTGTAGATCCCAATTCAAGACTTCAAGGCATTGTTACGTCTCATCAATTACGGAACATTAAAAAATATTAATACAAGTTGTAGTAATTTTTTTTAGAAACATCAAGTCATACTCTGTATTATCTTTAAATGAGATATCAATACTATTTCTATTTTTACAAAAAATTATCTCCATTTTAACACTTGTTCTATGAGAAAACTAGGGGGGGGATGTCACTCACTTTAATGAAATTTTCTAAAAGGACTCCTGCAATATAGCATATGATCACAAGAAAAAAAACATGAAGTCAATATGCATTTCAGATTCTATGAATAGTAACTCAAGTCTTTATGCTGTTATATACTTAATCATGTCATCAAGTCAGAGAGCTTAGAATAAAAGGTGATATCACCTATTTGAATAAGTGCTATCACATATTTGAATAAGTGGTATTACCTATTCGTAAAGGTGTTATAACCTATTTGAGTTTCTTACAACAGTCAATAATGAATGCTCCCTTTAATATGTAGATTACCACTGGAACCAAGAAAATTCGGACTACCCAGTTTTCATGCGTTTTCTACGATTTTCTTGTTGTTAACATGATATATAAGTGAAATAAATTAATTTGTAAGCAAAAAAAAACTACAGGTGTTCGACGGGAAAAGGTGATATCACCCATTCGAATAAGCGATATCACCTTTTCGAATTGGTGATATCACAAATTCAAATCAAGTAGGTGATATTATATAAATATTACATGTAGTTGAGTGTAACATTGAAAAAGTTCACCCCAAGAAAACCGATGTCGCAGCCGAGGTTGACAATGGTTTTCGAGGGGTGAAAATTTTCAATGTTACTCTCAACTACATACAATATTTATTATATTATACTGAATGTTTTATACAAATACATATTACAGTGAATCGTGCGCGCATAAATTCCGCGCAGTTGCTATTTTTTGTAATACCACCCGTCGTCAAGCAATGTGACTGTTGCTACGCAGGAGGGCGTGACTTCATTATTCAGCGGGTAGTAGGGTTTTTTATCAAATGTTTCTCGACGAATCAGATTCAAGTAATTTACATGAAAGTATAATATCATCTATTGGAACAGGTGATATCACTTATTCAAATAGGGGATATTACTTTTTGCAGTAAATACCAAAACAGGGCCTCATGTCTATGAATTAAATCACAGTAGTGAAAACCCAATCATAAATATGTGTTTTTATGCTGTTGAATTTTGAACCGGTTTCATGATCAAAATTCCACGACCCGGCTCAGTTTTCAACGGATTAGGGTCTATATTCAACACCTTTAGTCTCAGTATTCAACGTTGAAAAATGACCCCCGGGTCAATTTTCAACCCGGGTCAAAATTCAACGTTACAGTGGCGTCTCCATGTTAGTGAAAAATTCTCGAGAGGGACGTTTAACAACATATTGTCAATCAAGTAAATTATATTTTCCTATTTTCGAATACATCAGTATTCAAATAAATATATGTAATTTTGTGTAGATATTGTATACCGTTACATGTACTGTGAACGAATTCTGTCACGAGTAATATTTATGATTGAACGGTTATGGATTGAAATTTTTATTCTTAGCAAATGAATTTATTTCTAGATTCGATATTTTCTTGTTTCTTCGATGAAATACAAAATTTACTCACGCCAGACAAGCTTTTTAGGAAAGATAATACTTGACTTAAATAAATGTTTAAAGCTCGGGAAAACGGACGCATTGGTAAGACTTTATTTAAAGTGCAATGGAGCCTTTATATTGGGTGAAAAGCAAAAATAAGTGCATGGAGGATAATAGATTACTAAGGGGGTCACGATACAAAATTCGAGCAAAACATTTTCGTCGCTTAATTACCTTTCCGTGAAGTCATACACGACATCTTATTTGTAAATAACTTTTTGAAAAGATTAATTGGTTTTTAATAGTCAAAACAAAGTTATTTATTTTCCAGCTCTTTGTACGTGGGCCTATCAAAACGGGAGGTCAAAGAATGCAGAATGTTTTACAAATATTCATTCTTCACACCATCAATTACTTCAAATGTGGTTTCAATAAACGCCACATGATCTACATGTACATGTCACCTTGAAACGAATAAATAAGGAAAGACTTGTTTTCAGTTGGAGAAATTAAAATTTAAGGTTGTCGCATCAAAACGTTTAAATGTTTCAGACCAAGATGTTAAGCAGTTTCAGTCAAGATAGCCGTCAAATGGTATATTTTCAGAAAAAGGAGTATTAACTCAAAAATGGAAAACAACAAAAAGAGTAAAGCTCTATTTTGATAATAAAACAAGATGTGTTTGTGAAACACCATGCGCCCGGTGGCAATAAAGTTCCAAAAACTATTTCTAGCATATAGGTCACAGTCAAGGTCATTGGCCTTGGTGTCATTTGAAAGAGCTTAATTAATGTTGCTTGCATACCAAATATGAGGTCTCAATCTTTCATGGTTCAAAAGTTATGGCCAAATTTCGAAAAAGCTACTTTTAGCTTATAGGTCACAGTCAAGGTCATAAGATCAATGACCTTGGTGTCAATATTGAAAGAGCTTAATTAGTGGAGTAAGCATGCCAATTATGAAATCTTTATCTTCCATGGTTCAAAAGTTATGACAAAAGTTCGAAAAAGCTATTTTTAGCATACAGGTCACAGTCAGTGTCACAAGGTCATTGACCTTGATGTCATTTGAAAGAACTTATCTAGTGGAGTATGCATACCTAATATGAAGTCTCTATCTCTCATGATTCAAAAGTTATGGCGAAGGTTAAAGTTGACAACAGACAGACAGGACAAAAACTATATACGCCTCGGATCTATCGACCCAGGCGCATAAATATAGTATTTTAATGAATAAATATTTATTGTTTCTCTTGGATAAATAAAGAGAAATCAAATACAACAGCAAAATAAGGAATATTTTGAAAGACTTAAGACGAGGGTTAGCTACTTCGATAACTACCCCGAGGTTTGCTTTGTGGGATGCATCCTGGTGGTTTCCGGTATATCACTGAAATCTGTCGTTCGACTTCTTTCCCCACGGCGGAAGTTGTTTGAAAAGATTTTTTTGCAAATCCCACAGCACGTGTTACGCACCTGACGTAGAAATATGACGTAAATAATTGGGTTGACGCCATGGTTCAAAAGCAAAGCAAAGCTAGAGACAGTATTCATCATAATGTAATCTTTCGTTTTCATCTGAAACAGTCCGTGATGGTAAAGCGAGAGGATAATCCATGACGTCACAAACGGTGCCATGCATAGCACCTGCACCAAAAGGACAAGCGTCACCACAAACGACAATTGTGACGTCATTCTGGCAAAATTTTGAGTGTCATTTCTCCACATATTCCATACGAATATAAAATGCAAGATAGTAATAGTAAAAAACATGACAGAAAATTTGAGCGCCATAACACTTGGCTCTACATACTGCAGAAAATTTCCTGGAATGCTCCCATGTGAAATTTGGAAAGTGAAAACGCCATACCCGATGTTGATGATGAATGCAACCAACCAAGCTACGAATGAATAGTGAATGATCTTCCTAGGTTCAAACTTACCCTGGTATCTAAACGGGTAAACCAGGAGGATGAACCGAACTATAGCCAAAAGTACGTTATGTGCACATGAACTGTCCAATGTGAACGCCGATATAATAATTGCAATGTCAAACACTATCCCCTCTACGTCATACCACAATAGACAGCAGTAGATCAGGCGGACAATAATGGCCAAGAAATCGGCGACAGACAGACACCCAATAACGGCAAACATGGGTGTATGTAACTTCTCTTTCTTCAGAACTGACATGAAAATGATTGCGTTACCCGTCATACCCAGTAGAGTGACCAATAGACCGGTAACCAGGTATACGTCACGGTAACGGTACATACCCGACAACGCGAAAACGACGTCATGCGATGGATCGTCGGGGGGCTGGCTGGAATTATTCATATCTGCCCAGAAATGTAAGAGGGAATGGGAAAAGTTGGTGCTTGGCAGAACTGTAAGATGTTTTCTTGGATTCTAACAAACACTGTTAACGGACAGGACATTTTGTAGTTAAGACACAACACTTCCGTTTGATGTTCAATTGAAAGAACAAGAAAACAAGGTGACTGGTCTATTTCTGAACTTCTAAGATTGTTCTGCGGTGTTCACTTTCAGATGTAAAAACATTTGTCGTGTTTTGAACGTTTGATGACTGAATTTCCTACACACTTTTGACATTTATTGTTATCAATAGATCCAAAGAGGCAATATGTAAAAACATAATTTTCACACTTTTCCTTTACGGCCTGAGTTGAATATTGTCCGATTACATTTCAATAAGTAGTGACTGTAAATTCCAAAGACATTACATGTTTGTTGGAGAGTTATAAATGTTTTTCAACGCTTTTGTAGATCTTAACTGCCCAAATTCTATTTTAAGCAAAATAAATAATGGATTACTTTATAACGGTGAGGATGTAGATTTTATACACCTGTCATTAATTGTCGGCCCTGGGGAAACATCGGCTGGTTTTTGATTGGTCCGGGCGCAGCTTAAAAGGACTAAAATATTTTACAATCCTACCTTTAAATATTTGTGCAATTTGTTTTTATTTTTTCGGAGAAAAATAAAAAAAATCAACTTTTGATCCCGAGATATTACTTAAGGTTTACTGTTGTTGGTGATGACAGAAACTTTTTTAATTTCATGTATTGATTTACCCTATTTGAGAACAAGGTGAAGACGAGTAGAAGGTCTATACTCTCAGCCGAACTCTTTTTTTCTTATACACTGTACATAGCTGTCTGTAGCAAATTGAAAGTGGAACCCAATTTTCAATGCCTATAATATGTATACGTATATCTTTAAATGCAAAACATGCATTTGTGTGCGTAACCCCCGAACCCTCCCCCGCCTGTACCGATACTTATGCTGCACCCAAATATATGTATTATTTTGCATAACTACTATGACGTTGAAAACCTTCCATAAATTTTAGTTGACAAAAAATGTATGCAAACTGAAAAATTTAAGTACAGTAAATCATTTAAGAGAGAAAGAATTTTCAAAGTATAGAAAAATCAAAATCGCTCTCTTTCACATCCTGGAGTGACCCTATTACCGAAAAGTTATCCAAAAGGTTCAATTATATATCATACCTAAGATTTGGAAGAATATTGACCAAGTCGTACATATTTTTTCAAAGTGCGTTAATATGGTCGATATTAACGCGCACTTTGAAAAGAAATATTATTTTTTTCAAAGTGCGTTGATTTGGTCCCAAATTTAACCAAATTTTTTTCAAAGTGCGTAATTTTTCAAAGTGCGTTGTAACACTGCTCTCTCTCTCTCTCTCTCTCTCTCTCTCTCTCTCTCTCTCTCTCTAACAATTCACCATACCTCCACGTACAAAGAAATTGCTTTAAGATTTAATGTACTAAAAACAACATTGTAAGAAAAGTTATAAATATTAAGAATTTTGGTTTACAACAATAAATCATTATGTAAAACCACCGGCTATGAATTCTTCAGCTGGGGTTAAGCAAATAAGTGCACCGTGTAATATGCACTTTGTGGTGCTCAGTAATGCTTTAAAGGGTTGATCTCTTGTGTGTCCTGCTCATAAAAAACACAAGCAATCAAAAATGAAATTCAGAAATCGAAAGTTAGTACCTTCTCCTTTTTTTTTTTTTTTTTGGAAAAACGCATACTTGACAGATTGTGTTTCCCCCCAAAAGTTTTCATTAGTTTAATTTATCTCTCTAGAACTGCAAGCTACCTGATATACTCTATTGCATAACGATATTATACATAGATATTACATTAATTTATACCGTTATTACAATCAAATGCATTTTATAATAAGTTTAAAATGTTACATTAAATATTACTTTATGATACCGAGTATTTCATAGAGTATAGAAAAAATTCATATATTTCACATTATAACTCTATATATAATTTTTTTTTAGATTTTACTTTGTAAAATAAAATAAATTATAATATTATATACTAAGTATAGAGGCGTATTCACAAACTTAAAAGTGGGGGGTGAGGGGCTCAAATCCCAAAATTCTTTGACAAGCAAAAAAAAAGGGGGGCATCAGACGGTTTGAGGGGGCAACAGCTTATAGTACCTAAGTTTTTTGTAGTATTCTATATGTCTCCAACCCTCCAACCAACCCCCACCCCCAGTTCCAAATGCCATTCATGTGTTATATAAAGAAAGAAATATTAAGATGCAAGGGTGAATACAGGATATGTAATACGGGGGTGGGGGGTTGATAACATCGTTCAAGCAGGGGGTCAGGTGGCCGCCTTTAGGCCCCCAGTGGGTATACCAAAGAATGGAATGAAATAATATTAGTCATGTCACACTTTGAATGGTGGGAGCCTAGGGGCGAAGCCCCTGGAAGCTCCTGAGTTTTCGTGTAATTTAATAGTAAAACCAGAAGCAAAAATAGTGGTATTGGTTAGATATGTATCAAAGTATGGCATTAATAATATTAATCACATCATACTTTAAAAAAAATTAAGGGTGTGCGGCTGTGCGCCCCTCATGCCCCCTTAAATCCGCTAGCCTAAGTGATATCAATTAAGCCCCTGTCTAAGCTGAATGAGAGGATTTCAAATAGTGTTTAATTTTGTTAGATAATAGATGCTGAGTGAAACAGAAACGTCTAAACTTAAATTTATGACCCGCACTTAGACCCTATCCCAAACTGGCCAACACAAGAAGTCTTGACAGATTTAATTACTATATTACATTACTATATTATACAACTATTACTTCAACAGAAATGCTTACTCAGTTGTTGTTGAAAATAAAATACATTTGCCATAAAATGAGGTTTAATATTATTTCAACATAGCTGTGATTTTGTTCTACATAAAGTGGGGGGGGGGGCACAGATATACTCTTGCCCCCCTAAGATCTGAAAGTGGGGGGGGGGGGTTAGTGCCCCCGCTGCCCCCTCCCCCCCTGTGACTACGCCTATGAAGTATATACAAGAAAATATGTTGTTCAAAATAGAAAACATGTATTTCCTTCCAAAATGAAATACGTATAAATGTTTTGCAATTGTGACGTATTTATAGCATTACAACAAAAATCACAACCGCGACACCATCCAATCCCTACCCAGTTTTACCTAAACTGTGTACTTTTAGAGCATAAATATAACATCTAATGCATATATAAATATAAATATGTTAATGTCTGAAATGTCCTTAGTATTTCAATCTGGCCAGAACCCAGGAAGGGATGTCTTCCATTAAACTCTTCTTTCAGCTGTGGTTTGGAAATTTTAAAATGACATCGTTCATCATCATTGATCCTGTTTAAAAGGCAATGTTGCTGGGAGACAACAGAAATTGACACGATGTTTTACAAAAAGAGCTACAACTAAGACCAAAATTGAATATTTAAAAATTTATAAATTACATTAAATAGAAAATTGTATTTACATTTTTAAATGGAATGTAGAGGGATAATTTTAAATCATCAAATTGAAACAGAATTATGAATTGTCATGCTTATAAGTTTACAATCACCTAATATTTTTGGTCTTAGTCGTAAGTTCTTTTGTTCAAGTTCATTTTATTCACCCAAACCAAGATTGTACATTGTAAAATGGGGTCCCAGGGTCATTAATCAACAGCGAGGATAAATTCCATTCATCCTAAGGATTGTCATGTGTCTTCTCTGATCGATCTATTTTACTTCTCTTAGTCTGCATATTTGAGTTAAAAGATATGTTGTCATTAATAATAAATTACATTTGAACTGCGTAAATTTACGTTTGCAATTAATTTTGATAATGATTATTTGCTTCATTTTAAAAGAAACCAGTAAAACTTGCCAGTAAAGAAAAGTAAAAAAAGAAAAAAAAAATAGCAAAATCTATTGAAGAAACAGTTCTGATGTCTACAAAGACAAGTTTTCACGTAGCAAGGTGTTCCAGTGGGTTTGAATATAAGGAGAGTTAGAAGATTGAAGTGGTTGATCGAGATATGTTGGGACTACAAGAATGCTGATGCCGTGAGCAACTGCCAGATTTTAATCGTGAACGACGTCGTTTATACTAGTACACTGAACTTGTCTCCTCACAACAGCTGGCAGAGTTCTAGCAAAGAAAATGAATCTACAAAAATATTGGTCTTCTTAAAAACATCATCTTCTGATATTGATGAACACACTGAGGGTTATCGTTTTCTTCCCTGTTATTTAGACACCCTTATTAGCCCTTGTATGGTGATAAATGGTGGCAATGTTCCTCGATCAAAGCAAACATTCTGCAGGGACGTAGCAACGGGGGGGAGGGCTGCCCCCCGCACTTTTTTTGCCAACAATACTTTTACTATTGAAAATGTTCACTGAAAGGCTGGTTGCCCCCCCCTACTTTATACTAAAGTAAAGTAATATGAAGGAAATATAGTATTGTAAGCTTTCGAAATCAATGCTAAGTGTCTGTTCTGAGCATAGGGGCTTGTCTTCCGGATTGTTAAATGTAAAATAAATTTTAAAAATTTTGAATCTTCTTTAAATACACTTAAAAGTTGTTAAAATAAAGATCCTGACACTTTCAGGCAAGAAAAACCACGTTTAAAAAAGACGTACCACACCTATATACATAAACTCTATATATATGCTTCAAAGTTTATTCTTTTTGAACTCATCTTTATGCGATCTGGGGCCTATATTGTTTTTGTCCTGTCTGTTTATCTGTTTGTCTGTTGTCAACTTTAACCTTCGCAATAACTTTTGAACTATGAGAGATATAGACTTCATATTTGGTATGCATCCTGCACTAATTAAGTTCTTTCAAATGACACCAAGGTCATGAAAACAAGATTTACTGATTCAGAAATTGATTTTATGTCTAACCATTGTATACAGTGAACAAAAAGAACATAATTCATTATTACTACATAAAATTAACAATTTAAAGTATAAATTAAAAATAATATTCAATGCCATACATTTTAAATTAATATAACCAAAAAAAAAAAACAAGAGGCCCAGGGGCCACATCGCTCACCTGAGCAATTTGCTAGGAAAAAGCACATATCAGATCAGAACTGAAAGTTTACTGAGTTTGGAGGGGGACTTGAATTTACCTCCCAGGGGGTCATGGTTTGAACAAACTAGAATCTACACTACCTGAGGATGATTCCATATAAATATCACTAAGCATGGATTTGAAGTACTTGAAAAGAGGATTTTAAAACGTTTCCCTATATATTCCTATGTAAAACTTTGATCGGCCATTTTGGCCCCAACCTACCCCCAGGGGTCATGATTTGAACAAACTTGAATCTACACTACCTGAGGATAATTTCACATGGGTTTCATCTTTCCTGTTTCATTGGTTCTTGAGAAGAAGATTTTTACAGATTTTTCCTACATATTCCTATGTAAAATTTTGATCAGCCATATTGGCCCCACCCTACCCCCAGGGGTCATGATTTGAACAAACTTGAATCTACACTACCTGAGGATAATTTCACTTGGGTTTCATCTTTCCTGTTTCATTGGTTCTTGAGAAGAAGATTTTTAAAGATTTTTCCTATATATTCCTATGTAAAACTTTGATCGTCCATTTTGGCCCCAAGCTACCCCCGGGGGTCATGATTTGAACAAATTTGAATCTACACTACCTGAGGATGATTCCACATGAGTTTCATCTTTCCTGGCCCAGTGGTTCTTGAGAAGAAGATTTTGAAAAATGCCATGAATTTTTCTCTAATTCATAATTATCTCCCCTTGGAAAAGGGCGTGGCCCTTCATTTAAAAAACTTGAATCCCCTTTACCCAAGGATACTTTGTAGCAAGTTTCATTGAAATTGGCCCAGTGGTTCTTGAGAAGAAGATGAAAATGTGAAAAGTTTACAACAACGATAACGACAACGATGACAGACATTACGGACAAATTTTGATCAGAAAAGCTCACTTGAACCTTTGGCTCAGGTGAGCTAAAAAACAAAATGAAGAGATGTTTTAAGTCAAACTATCACAGCAGTATGTATTCACGTAAATATTTCTCTTTTTGTATGGAAAATTATGGAATAATCAAAATGCTACACGTATATATATCATAAAATGTATTTGATTGGTGCAACTTTAAAGCTGAATATGAAATGATAACAGATTCTATTTGACCATCTGAATATGAGTATTTAAAGTAAATTACATTCTAGTAAATAAAACAAGAGGCCCATGGGCCACATCGCTCACCTGAGCACTGTGGCTAGGAAAAAGTAGAAATTGGTTTATTATTGAAAAGTTGAAATCCAAAAGTAAACCTTTGAACTGTTATGGTTTTGCTATCCTTGAGAAGATGATTTTTAAAGAATTTTCCTATATATTTCTATGTAAATCTTTGGTCGGCCATTGTGGCCCTGCCCTACTCCCAGGGGTCATGATTTGAACAAACTTGAATCTACACTACCTGAGGATGCTTCCATATAAATATGATCAATTATGGCTTTCTTATTCTTGAGAAGAAGATTTTTAAAGAATTTTCCTATATATTTCTATGTAAAACTTTGGTCGGCCATTGTGGCCCAGCCCTACCCCCGGGGGTCATGATTTGAACAAACTTGAATCTACACTACCTGAGGATGCTTCCATATAAATATGATCAATAATGGCTTTCTTATTCTTAAGAAGAAGATTTTTAAAGAATTTTCCTATATATTTCTATGTAAAACTTTGGTCGGCCATTGTGGCCCCGCCCTACTCCCGGGGGTCATGATTTGAACAAACTTGAATCTACACTACCTGCGGATGCTTCTATATAAATATGATCAATTATGGCATTGTTATTCTTGAGAAGAAGATTTTTAAGAATTTTCCTATATACTTCTATGTAAAACTTTGGTCGGCCATTGTGGCCCCGCCCTACTCCAGGGGGTCATGATTTGAACAAACTTGAATCACAACTACCTGAGGATGCTTCCATATAAAATGATCAGTCATGGCTTTGATATTCTTGAGAAGAAGATTTTTAAAGAATTTTCCTATATATTTCTACGTAAAACTTTGGTCGGCCATTGTGGCCCCACCCTACCCCCCGGGGTCATGATTTGAACAAACTTGAATCACAACTACCTAAGGATGCCTCCATATAAATATGATCAATCATGGCTTTGTTATTCTTGAGAAGAAGATTTTTAAAAAAATTTCCTATATATTTCTATGTAAAACTTTGGTCAGCCATTGTGGCCCCGCCCTACCCCCGGGGGTCATGATTTGAACAAACTTGAATTTACACTACCTGAGGATGCTTTCCCATAAGTTTCATCTTTCCTGGCACAGTGGTTCTTGAGAAGAAGATTTTTAAAACATACCACCAAATTTTCATTAATTCCCAATTATCTCCCCTTGAATGAGGGCATGACCCTTCATTTGAACAAACTTGAATCCCCTTTACCTAAGGATGCTTTGTGGCAAGTTTGGTTGAAATCGGCCCAGCGGTTCTTGAGAAGAAGTCGAAAATGTGAAAAGTTTACAGACAGACAGACAGCTAGACAGACGGACAGCTAGACAGACAGACGCCGGACAAAATGTGATTAGAAAAGCTCACTTGAGCCTTCGGCTCAGATGAGCTAATAAAACTCAGAGTGTAAAAGATTGTAAAAATACATATATATATAATATTTAAAATACAGAGAAAAAGTTTGTAAAAATATAAATGAAACAGTAACTATATAAAACATAAAATAATAAACATATAAATTATTTCAATAAAGTGACAACTAAGTGTGACATAATCAAACAAATGTATTATTTCAAACTTTTCATTTAATATTTGAACCTTCTTGATAAACTTACACTTCAGTTCACCAGAAAGCTTTCACATTAAGTTGAAACAAGAGCCACAATGCTCACCTTAGTCACTTTGGAACTGCCATTTTTCATTAGCAAATATTTCTCCCATTTTTATAGCCCCATCTTACAACCAGGGGCCATGATTAAAACAAATGTGCATATACACTATCTAAGAATGCTACCATATGAATTTAAGAAATTATGTAATATAATAAAGTATTCTTTTAAGATGAAGATTTTTAAGAATCAAAAAACCTAAATCTCAACTACATGTACCTGAGGGTGCTTCCATATTACATGTCTAAACATGACTTTATCTATTTGAGAAGATTTGCAAAGTTCTTCATATGAGTTGTCTAGGGACACTTTAGCTTGTCGATCTTTGAGTAGTTGCACCCTAGCTACTACTAGCTCACTTGTGCCTTAGGCTCACATGAGCTGACAAGGGACACTGTAGCCTGTATTTATTTTAGTAGTTGCATCCCCAGCCTCTGCCACCTTACTTGAGCCTTAGGCTCACATGAATTGACAAGGGACACTGTAGCCTGCATTTTTTTTGAATGGTGGCATCTCCAGCTACATCACTTGAGCCTTAGGCTCCATTACAAAGAACACTAAAGCCTGTTAATTTTTAAGTAATGGCATCCCTAGCTTTTTTCTCAGTGCATTGGGAATATAGGGATTAGAGTTACAATGGCCATGCCTGTTAGGAATATCTGATTCACGGTACACATGCAGTTGAACATGGGAGCGCACTTCCACATCTATTTCATTCCAAACCTGAAATGTTTAAAAAAAAAAATAAATTTGCATGGAAGGGAGAGTTTGGTACATAGATAGGAATCTTGTCACATGTTTTTATAGTTTTACCTATGTTGATGACAAAATCTATAACTTTCATTACTATATTACTATACTCAGAATTTAAATGAGGTCTGACTCTATCCTATAATTTACCTCTTCTCCCAGAACCTTGACAAACTGTTTGGCCACCTTGGCCTCGGGGATCCAGACATTGCCTCGGGCCAGTACAGCGTAGTCCTTGTACTTCCCAAGAAACATAACTCTGACTTTGTCTGCCAGAAGCGGGAACTGATCCGGTGAATTCTCATCCACAATGACCGACATTAAATCACTGAAGCCTTGGTTTCTCTCCTTGTATGTACACATCAGATAACCTGTGAAAAGGAAACTTGTGTAATCCTAGTCTCTAAAATCAACCTTCATATGTTACAGTTTTGATCTAATAAGTTTTCATTGAAATTAAAAACCTATTTATCAGCATCTGATTAATGAGAAGCCAGTTTTATTTGCAATGTAGGCATTGGCAGTTAAAAGTATGGAGTAGCAATTAATGAAAAAACTAGTGATATATCTTTATAATTTAATTTTGTTTGTATTCTAGTCTCTCATTGGTTGATTTCCTACAAGGAACGCAAATTATTCCTTAATAACCTGGTTTGGTATGGGAACACACCCCCTTGACAACTAGCTGAATCATCTGTATCCATACAATCCCCTCATTTCCAGTCCTTGGGATTCATGAGAAATTCCAGATTTAATAAATGTACCTTTAACTTTAAACAGTAGATCGATCTTACCTCGTGTAAAAAAAACATCATGGCTGCTAGATCTGTGCATCAGTTATTACCTCCCCTTGTTTCATATCACTTCCATTACTAGGGATGTATTATTGAGCGGCAAATTTGAACTCATAAAAAGCAACACAATTTTACACCCACAGTTGTTTAATTATTTTAAAATTAAATTATAAGGAATGACTCTAATTCTTGGCCAAATTATTCAATTATAACCTGGTAAAAAGCAACACAATTTTACATCCTGTCTGTCTGTCTGTCACAGTTTATGCGATAGTAATGCGTCCGATGTCTGTCTGTCTGTCTGTATTTTTCAAAACGCTTACAATTTTACTGATTTCAATATTACTTGGCACACAAGTAGACTACACTAAGATACATAGAATAGTGCATCGGTTTTTGATTTTGATGCACAGTGTTGCCATGGTTACTAAAAATAGAATTTTCTGTGAAATTCCTTTAAAACGCTACTCCTTCTACAGTTCTGGTCTGATTTCAATATAACTTGGCATAAAAGTAGACTACACTAAGATACATAGAATAGTGCATCGGTTTTTGATTCTGGTGAACGGTGTTGCCATGGTTACTAAAAGTAGAATTCTCTTTTAAATTCCTTTAAAACATTACTCCTTCTACAGTTTTGGTTTAATTATTTAGACTAAAAGATACATAGAATAGTGCATCGGTTTTTGATTTCGATGAACGGTGTTGCCATGGTTGCTAAAAATAGAATTTTCTGTGAAATTCCTCTAAAACGCTACTCTTCTACAGTTTTGTCATTTCAATATAACTTGGCACACAAGTTACACTAATACATAGAATAGTTAGGTTTTTGATCAGTTTATGCTTTTTTATAATCCGCATAAAATAGTGCAATGGTTTTTGATAAGCTAGAGCTACAGTTTTATAAATAAAGCGTAAACTGACCCAAACCAGGTTATAATCGAATAATTTGGCCAAGAATTAGAGTCATTCCTTAAATAAATGTTGAGAGCAGCATTTTAATTTCTAATAGAGTAAAATATTTCAAATGCCTTTCTCTCTAACTTGTAAGCAAAGTCAAAGACAGTTTGATTAAATCTCTGCCAGGTACATATGTGTATTTATAAAAGTCCATGGAGGGAATACAGACACTGTAGACATTAGCCTATAATCTCTGTACCAGATACACACCTAGCAAAGCCCACATGTAGGAAATATGTAACATGCACTATCTTAGCAGCATACAAGTTTAAAAAGTCCTCATGATGGGAGCATGTAGCATGTAGTGGTTAGCAAATTCCAAGTCCACATAAATAGAGTTTGCTTTATGCAGTAGTTAGCCCATACTGGGTACTTACCTATAAAAGCCCACATCGAGGGGGTATGCAGCATGCAGTAGTTAGCCCGTAAGTTCTGAACTGATTCCATTACATCCTTGATCGCATCTTCTCTCATTTTTATTAAGTCAACATCCAGTTTTCTGAGCTCTTCTAGGTAATCAACTGTCGTGAAAGAAGACAATAAAGTGAAAAACTATTTATAGCATGAAATGGCCCTCTTGGAGAATTCATGGATCATTTGATCTCTGAAGTAGTTTAAATGTCCCAATTTTAGATAATCATTTATGTCCCTTTGCAATATAAATCCTTGTTTGATATTGATATTTATCAAGTATCTTTTATTCTGCTTGTTTTTCCGTTAATTAAAACATTAATTTTGTTTTTAACTAGAAATAACACCATTACTAAGACAATAAACTGACCTTTTGTGGCAAAGTCGATATACTGTTTGTTGGCCACCGCAGCTCTGGCCTTACTGTTGCTATGGTAGGCGATGATTTGACATATCAGTAACCTTGACAACTGAACCACATCTAGGTCAGGGTCAATCAAGGTCAATATAACAGGCAATGAAATATGCCTCTGCACCACCTTCTCCACTTTTCTTGGTTTTGGTGGAACATCAAAATCAACATCGATGTCCTCATCACTCTCTGTTCCATCGTCACTATCGTCAAAGGAATCATCGACATCATCACCCGCTTGCTGTTTTGTTGTGCACAGACTATCACTATCAGACCCTGGTGCTGTCTGTGTAGAATCTGGTCCTCCTGAAACTGGTGCCCTCTCCAAACTCTCAGTTTCCTTGACAACCAGTAAATCCTTCTCCTCACATGGGGTCATACAACACTTCAGTTGCTCTGTAAACAAAACTCTTATGACCAATAAAATTTGTAAGAGCTTATTTGTAATTACTAGACCAATTTTCATTTTTCATTTTTTTGAGGTACAATGAAAACCATGAATACAGTATGTGTGACAAATACTCCATCTGTACTCAAGTAATGAATCAGAAAATTTACATCTGCCATTTTACATCAAACTTTTAACAATTTGAAATATTGATCTCTCAAAATACTTGGGTCTGACTAACTACTAAAGAATACCAACCATTAGCACAGGTATAGACTTTTTTCACTGCCTCCTTGGCCATCTCAATCCAGCCCTCTGGTGGCAGTCCATCATTTCTGTCCATTTCTGCTAAATCTCTGGTCTGGATCAGCCAAAACTCAATAAAAGCCATGCAGCCCAGAAAACTGGATAAAGAAGGCCTAGCTTGATTGGAGAAAATCTGGATCATCTGACAAACAAAAAAATAGAGTAGGTGTGAAATAGTTAAACTAGGGGATATGTACTAAATGCATTATAAATCTATGATCTATGGATTAAATTTGATGTTTATGTTCAACATTTTAACAACATATGCTAAGATACTTGTTAGTTATACAATTTATGTATATGTTACTATTGTTAAGAAATGATATGTTGTACAGTCATATAATTCCTAACCTTAGTCAGATGTTGTAGCTTTGAATTTGTCAGTTGACAGGGATCATCCACCCCACATCCTGACTGAGTCACTGGATCCACCACCACGGCGGCCCTCCCTTCCTGTTGCCACTGTTCTACAGCTTTTCTGGCAGCATTCACTTTTTTGGTTTGATTTTTGTTCTTTGAAAAAAATAAATTAAAATATGATATAGACAGACAGAGTGATATGACTGCAAAATGTTCATGTGTCTCCATAGCAGTACAATGTAAACTACATGTAAACTACCTTTGTACAAAATTTGAAAACATTACATGTACCTTGAAAAAGTTGTTTATTATCGCAAAAATTTTATAAACTTAATAAAAGTTAAAGTGTGACATACTCTGATAATATCTAGCTCCGCCTGAGCCCAAACTTCCATCGCCTGATCCATTTTCTCGTCATATTTCTTCGTCATGCTGTCGTCAATCGTGAGTCCCTCTCGCGGATCAAACACTTTGGTCAGGGGAATATCTTTTTTATTACCAATTTCAGAGTAGAGGCGTTTTATAAGGTCTGTGTATGCAGATTCTTCACTCACCACTTCCTTGTCTATAATAATAATAACATTATATCTACAGAGGTCACTGGTGAGACAGTAGCTCTACTGATTCAGAAAACATTCTTTGCAATACCAATATACTTCATTTTAAAAATAAGACACACAGCATGTAAAAATAATTTCAGGTGGATCATTTTTAGAATAAAAAAAAATCCTTTTTCAAGAAATAATGGAAGAGCTCTGTTTACAGAATTATTCAAAAACAAATGCAAGGAATTATGTATCATGAACTATGTTAATTTACATTTAAACAATTTTTTATTCTTATCTTTCATAACAAGAGAGATACCAGTGATTTTGACATTACACAGGCTTCAGTTAAATACTAGTATATAGGTATCAGTCATAACTTGTCAAACTTATCATCAAAATTTAAATTAGCAATCTGTAAAATCATATACTTTTATGGGGTCATTATTTCATGGTTGGAGGAAAATTAAAATATCGGTCATTGGGAATTTGATTTAGGATAAAGAAGTTTAAACTTTATTTACAAGGGGTGATTAAAAAGTTCGCGAACTAATTGAATAACTTCCATAAAAGAAACAATATTTAGTTTCAATGTTGATTGTATTTTAAATTAATCCTCTCCAATTTTAATGCACATCAACCACCGTTCTGCGCATGCGCGAATCATGTGATATTGGTGGTCACGTGACCCCCTTGGTAGCGTTCTGTCACAAAAGTTGAAAGATTTTTCTGAGTTTTATATTTCTTTCCATGTGAGATAATTTTTGTGACAAGAACAGTTCATTTGTCAGAAATGGTCACATCTCAGCAACAGAATGGGTGGATAAGAATATCCCTTCCAAAAATAAGCATGGCGACCATTAAAACACAAATCTTCTGTCTCAGGAGAGACCTTTATTCAAGGTGGATAGAGAATATGTGCCTCCTTTTTATCATATCTTATATGTTTAAAATCTAAATTAAACGATATTTTAGGTATTTAAATAATGATATTATTGTTCAAATATTCAGCTGTTTTTCAAAGTGTAAATTGGAGGTCCTTGATAGCAAATTGCTTAATTAAAAACAGATATCTTTTCAAACTTGCTTTCACTGGGCATTAGTGGGCAAGATGACAAGTATCATTTTCAACCATCTGCCTTCCTTCACTAAAACAATTAATCCAATCATTGATTGAATTTATAGGAAGTAACTGGTCTTAATAAATTGTGTACAAATTTTTATATGCTACGGCAAAGGACTTTCTAAGATATGTAATAAATTGTACAGTCGTTTGTTGAACGAGTTCGACTGAGACAACCATTTTTCGTCACAAGTGATCTACATGGTGACGTCATTTTCACATTGTGACATCACAAACAAGGAGGAAAACTTTATTCAGCATATGCTATTCATTGAACTTGTGTATGACTATCTGTGTATCGAATTTCATTCTAATCTGAATTCTGGTTTTGTAGATATAGAGATAGTTCGCGAACATTTTGATCACCCCTCGTACCTTTATTTCCATGTAAAATCAGATCAATCAATCCATGAGTGATATTAGAGTTGATTTCTCTGAGAATTCTTGACGCCCCTCTCCGCGTACATTCTGTTACCATGGCAAGCCAGAATTTTCTCAGACCCTCTTCTCCATCTGTTTTTGAGAAAGAATGTTAAATCACTTAAAAATAATTAAAATATTATATCAGTGGATCCATAACCACAGACAGATAATTAGACAAATACATCAGTTGTGTAGAAATACATGTAACACACCTATGAGAGTTTTGATAGTGTCCGCTGGCAGTGAGAGGACATATCCGATCATGGTGTTGAGATTTGGCAGTTTATGCTTCATCCTGTCTTCAGGTGAGCTGAGGAATTTACTGACAGCCTCGGTAAGTCTGGCTTCCAGTAAAAAGTCTTGAACACAGGCTGTAACAACAAAGTAAACCTTTAAAGTTATCCTAGAAATATTTACAGTAATATCTCACTTCAAACCATGAATATGTTTTAAACAGTTTAATAATTATAAATTTTACACACATACATGGCACTAGGAGAATGTTTAACTTTAAACAAATTCAGAATATTATCACAATCAATAATCTTAAAAAAAAAAAAATCTTGTAGTACACTGTACATCTTCTGTTTTCAATATTATTTGACCTTAATGAATATGATGAAAACAAAATGATCTGACCTTGACAAGTTTGTAGGAAGCAGAAGATCATCTTCAGCTGCTGATCACTGGACTTCGTGTCGGTCAGTCCTCCCACCATTGACCCCAAAACCATGAACATGACATCCATCTGCTGAAAGTCGTAACCCAGGGGGTCAAGGGTACAGAAATATCCCAGTGACGGCTTCAGCAATACCTGTCATAAAAAGAACACATGACAATCACGCTGTGTCGGGTATCACGTGACTTTGTAAAAACTAAAGGTTAAAACCGGACCGGATAGAATGTTTATGAGAAAGGTCTATTAGAGAACCTGTGACCAAACTCAAAATATGCTGCAATTTTTTCATAACCAATTATCCACAGAACTTTATGAAATCAACTTGAAACTTTCTAAAATGATCTTGAATCAAGAAAATAACACATCCTTTTAGTACAGAGCAATATTTGAAACATTTTTTTTATCATTTTTAATGATTTTACACTAAGAATTCATAAACCTGATAAGAGATTTTACACTTTGTCTATCACTGACCTTCAACTTGCCAAAATAGCCATGGGTCAAGGTATTTATATCCCCTTGACTCATGTGTTATCTTTTTTTTTTAAATATAGACTTTCAATATTATACTTTGTACTATTATAAACTGTACATCGTGGTACATATTTTGTAACTTTAAACTTGATTCAATGACCTTGGATCAAGGTCATGACACACCCTTGTTACATTAAAAAATATTTAGGTGAAATATAAAATTAAAATAAAGCATAATAAAGTTGTGAACCAGACATAAATTTTACATCCTTTCAACAGGGACATATAAACAATATGATCCTCCTCCTCCCAAGTACAAGTTTAATATCATGAAATAGCTCCTATTCAGCAAAACACAAGAAAATAAAATTCATGAGTGGATTGTTGATCTAGTATTTATAATAATTTTTATTTCTGCAATGTTAAATCAAAGCTTGTAATTTATTTTGCCTGTGAGGCTTCAAGCTAAATTACACGAAAAAAAATTCCTTGCATATAAACATGCATTTAGGAATCCACATTACTCTTACCTTAACTCTCTCCCAATGCTGTCTGGTGCAGTACAAAGGGAGCCAAGCGTTGATTGGTTCTCTTGACTGGCTGACAGTGGTGACAACTAGTGGCTGGGTGAGATCTTACCTTAACTCTCTCCCAATGCTGTCTGGTGCAGTACAAAGGGAGCCAAGCGTTGATTGGTTCCCTAGACTGGCCGACAGTGGTTACACCTAGTGGCTGGGTGAAATCAAACCCTCCGTGAGCTTTAAGTTGACCTGAACAGTTAATCTTGTACTCGAGGGCATCCAACATGGCACTCCTACTCACTAATGTTCCACTAATAGAGTGAAGTTCCACCTGTACAGTAACCACATAAAATGGCAGTGTTATACAGAAACATACTCATAGACATGACAGATATTACCTACAACAATCATTATTAATAGACTGCTTTCCTATGACTTATTTTGACTCAGTGTTATTCCCCTTAGCCACCATCTTCTAGGGCAAAGCAGTGAATTTTCCTTTTTGAGCGACCAATTTTAAACATGCATGCAAGAAATAAATGGGGGAAAATATTTACAATCTTAAAATTATGAATTATAAATAAAGGCTTTAATTAACAAACGTAAATACATAAGAAAAATAGTTATCTTTACCTCAGTAACCAGTGTAACAAATTGAACTTGGTTGAATAACGAAGGGATCTGGGAATATTGACCTAAAACATGGCAGACAAGGGGAATAACTCTAATTGCTTAAATTACCTTAATGGAGAACACTCTATACCCTTAATAGTTATACAGTCAATTTTTTATGAAGCGAAACAGTTGGACAGAAGCGAAACAGTTGGACAGAAGCTGTTTTATGGGTGTACTTTTAGTATTTCAGAGCATAACTTTAAACAAGAGGCCCAGGGGCTGCAGCGCTCAATTGAGCACATCGGCTAGGAAAAAGCGGTTCATACTTCATGTAAGAAGTCACGAAATGAGATGAAATGGGTTGGTGGGTGGGGCAATTGTCCAAGACAGTGCTTCTGGTAGAGTCAGCGGCATTTAGCGGCATTTCTCCAAGACAGACCTTCTGGTAGAGTCAGCGGCATTTGTCCAATACAGACCTTCTGGTAGAGTCAGCGGCATTTAGCGGCATTTGTCCAAGACAGACCTTCTGGTAGAGTCAGCGGCATTTAGCGGCATTTGTCCAAGACAGACCCTCTGGTAGAGTCAGCGGCATTTAGCGGCATTTGTCCAAGACAGACCCTCTGGTAGAGTCAGCGGCATTTGTCCAAGACACACCCTCTGGTAGATTCAGCGGCATTTAGCGGCATTTGTCCAAGACAGACCCTCTGGTAGAGTCAGCGGCATTTAGCGGCATTTGTCCAACACAGACCCTCTGGTAGAGTCAGCGGCATTTAGCGGCATTTGTCCAAGACAGACCCTCTGGTAGAGTCAGCGGCATTTAGCGGCATTTGTCCAAGACAGACCCTCTGGTAGAGTCAGCGGCATTTAGCGGCATTTGTCCAAGACAGACCCTCTGGTAGAGTCAGCGGCATTTAGCGGCATTTGTCCAAGACAGACCTTCTGTTCTTTTTCCATGGATTTACTGATATACAGTAATTAATGGAGAGATGGTTTACAATTTTATGTATGAAAGATACTTAAATAGTATAATAATATTTGCTTTTCCTTAATGACAGGGACTTTCTCAATTAGTAATATATATATATATATTTTTTTTCATTTGATTTGGTGGTATTTCCAGTATTATTAAAAAAATATTACCCCAGTAATTAAATATCAGTTTAAATTGTACAAAGAGCTCTTTGTACTTTGGTAGTATATTTGAAATAATTCAATTAACAGCTTTATCTTGGTCAACACTAGCCATAAGTATCATGCTAATTATCAATTTGCAGTTAATGATATCTTGCAGTCAGATACAGACAAAATTACCACCATTATAACAAAACAGAAGATGATTAGGGAAAAGGTGTCAAACATCTGGCTTCATGCATTTGATATTGCTCGATTATCTGATTATTACTTATAAATTAAAAGTACAACATGTATAACATATTAATTATTAAGTTATATTTATGAAAATATGTCAAATAAAATACAAATGTACTAAATAAAGAAAATAGTGTAATTACTCCATAAATTACAGTAACAGAAGAAGCTTTACTTTGAGAATGCTTCAATATTATCTCATTATAAGTAGGTGTGTCTTAATTTATTCAACAAATAAACTCTCTGAGCAATAAATAAAATCTACAAAACTATTGGTCAATCAGTGTAATTTTATCTACAACAATACCCAAATAAAAGTCGTGATAAAGGTTCAATTATCTCATACTTCACATCATCGCCAATCTTCTTCAACCAATGACCCTTGTTTAAAATTTCTACGTATTACAGCAATTACTGTCTTTTCAGTCAACACTATCATATACAACTGTCGACTTTGCAGGATTTAAAACTAGACTGGTACCCTGACATTGGTAAACAGGCGCAAGCGCCCTGAAAATAATTCCTAGCGGCAGCGACTGGAATCAAGGGCAGAGAACCAGTGCTAGATTTAAAACGAAAGTAGAATGGTAGATGAATACCGATCTCGATGAGAATTAAGAAAAAGAAAAAAATCGAGGCAGGGTATAAATTCTAGGTGGGCAGGGATGAGAATCTAGAAATATATTTATTATGGCCAATATTCAGTAAAAGATATAAAATTCAGATAGGTTAAAATTCTGTAATCATGCAGTTTATTCCGTAAAAGATATAAAATGCAGCTTATTCCGTAAAAAAAGATAAGTATGCAGCTAATTCCATAAAAGATATAAAACTGGGATAGGTTAACATTTTGTACTCATGCAGCTTATTCCGTAAAAGATGTAAAATACAGCTCATTCTGTAAAAAAAGATCAAAAATGCAGCTTATTCCATAAAAGATATAAAACTGGGATAGGTTAGCAATTTGTAATTATGCAGCTTATTCCGTAAAAGATTTTTTAAAAATGCAGCTTATTCCGTAAAAGATATTAAAATGGGATACATTTTATTATCATGCAGCTTATTCCGTAAAAGATTTAAAATGCAGCTTATTCCGTGAAAGATATAAAACTGGAATAAGTGAACATTTTAAAATCAAACAGCTTATTCCATAAAAGATATAAAATGCAGCTTATTCCGTGAAAGATATAAAACTGGGATAGGTTAACATTTTTTAAATCATGCAGTTTATTTCGTAAAAGAAATAAAACTGGGATAGGTTAGCAATTTGTAATCATGCAGCTTATTCCGTAAAAGATTTTTAAAAAAATGCAGCTTATTCCGTAAAAGATATAAAACTGGGATAGGTTAAAGTCATATGCGCTATATGAACGCCGAACTTTGTGTGAAACAAAATGATGAATGATTTAAAACACATGAAGTGTAATGAAAAATAATAGTTTCCACAAAATTATACTATAGATGTCGTTGTAATAACAAAACAATTAAACAATATCTAGGGATCAAGAACTCGGTCTATTCATGAATATTGAAGAAGGAAGTGCGTAAAAAGTAGGCCTATATATAGAAACACGTGTCCACGGGAAATCACAGACAACGAGGTATGTTGCATTTTGACAACAATTATTAATATAAGGTTAATATGCGTCATAACAGAGAAGATGGTTGATACTGAATACATTAAAAGATAAGTACCATTAAGTTAGACGCTTGCCATCCACGTCAAAAGTGAGTAGTATATCAAACGACCTACCTTGTTTTCTTTACGCCACGTGTGTTTATCAATCTAAAAGTAGCGACGGCGTCACGTGATGGATTTATTTTAAAATAGCTATTTTTCTTTCCTCGCAGGATAATAAAAAATTATAATTTGATAACTTTGTAACGCGTTTAATTTGAATGGTGTAATTTACAGTGTTTTCGTAACTTTTATTGATAAACAAATTATATCAATTTCCAATCGTATTTCAACTGGCGCAAGTTATAGCGTGTATACTTTTAACATTTTGTACTCATGCAGCTTATTCCGCAAAAGATGTAAAATACAGCTCATTCCGTAAAAAAGATAAAAAAATGCAGCTTATTCCATAAAAGATATAAAACTGGGATAGGTTAGCAATTTGTAATCATGCAGCTTATTCCGTAAAAGATTTTTTAAAAATGCAGCTTATTCCGTAAAAGATATTAAAATGGGATACATTTTATTATCATGCAGCTTATTCCGTAAAAGATTTAAAATGCAGCTTATTCCGTGACAGATATAAAACTGGAATAAGTGAACATTTTAAAATCAAACAGCTTATTCCATAAAAGATATAAAATGCAGCTTATTCCGTGAAAGATATAAAACTGGGATAGGTTAACGTTTTATAAATCATGCAGTTTATTTCGTAAAAGATATAAAACTGGGATAGGTTAACAATTTGTAATCATGCAGCTTATTCCGTAAAAGATTTTTTAAAAATGCAGCTTATTCCGTAAAAGATATTAAAATGGGATACATTTTATTATCATGCAGCTTATTCCTTAAAAGATTTAAAATGCAGCTTGCAGCTTATTACATAAAAGATATAAGACTGGGATAGGTTAGCAATTTGTAATTATGCAGCTTATTCCGTAAAAGATTTTTTTAAAATGCAGCTTATTCCGTAAAAGATATTAAAATGGGATACATTTTATTATCATGCAGCTTATTCTGTATAAGATTTAAAATGCAGCTTATTCCGTGAAAGATATAAAACTGGAATAACTGAACATTTTAAAATCAAACAGCTTATTCCATAAAAGATATAAAATGCAGCTTATTCCGTGAAAGATATAAAACTGGGATAGGTTAACGTTTTATAAATCATGCAGTTTATTTCGTAAAAGATATAAAACTGGGATATGTTTGCAATTTGTAATCATGCAGCTTATTCCGTAACAGATATTAAAATGGGATACATTTTATTATCATGCAGCTTATTCCGTAAAAGATTAAAAATGCAGCTTATTCCGTGAAAGATATAAAACTGGAATAAGTGAACATTTTAAAATCATACAGCTTATTCCATAAAAGATATAAAATGCAGCTTATTCCGTGAAAGATATAAAACTGGGATAGGTTAACGTTTTATAAATCATGCAGTTTATTTTGTAAAAGATATAAAACTGGGATAGGTTAGCAATTTATAATCATGCAGCTTATTCCGTAAAAGATTTTTTAAAAATGCAGCTTATTCCGTAAAAGATATTAAAATGGGATACATTTTATTATCATGCAGCTTATTCCGTAAAAGATTAAAAATGCAACTTATTCCGTAAAAGATATAAAACTGGAATAAGTGAACATTTTAAAATCATACAGCTTATTCCATAAAAGATATAAAATGCAGCTTATTCCGTGAAAGATATAAAACTGGGATAGGTTAACGTTTTATAAATCATGCAGTTTATTTTGTAAAAGATATAAAACTGGGATAGGTTAGCAATTTATAATCATGCAGCTTATTCCGTAAAAGATTTTTTTAAAATGCAGCTTATTCCGTAAAAGATATTAAAATGGGATACATTTCATAATCATGCAGCTTATTCCGTAAAAGATTTAAAATGCATTTAAATTCTAACATATTTAATCATTCATGAAATTTCCAGAGTTATAGCCCTCAATCACGTTCATATCAATATTCGGGAAATTGAAACAGTATCTATTTGGTTTTTCATTTATACGGCAAGCAAAAATTTCCGGTAGTGATTATATACAATTTATTTCACAAGAAGCGCTTCATACCGCTTTACACAACTTACTAGGCTAAGTGTATTAATTCAATTTTCAATCAAAACTCACAAGAATGACTTTTAACAATATTGGTGTATACTATCTTTTAATTTTACTTCTCCAAGCAGATGAGCATGACCTACAATCATTCTCATAGGGAATGCTGCTGACTCTACCAGAGCAGAGGGTCTGTGTTGGACAAATGCCGAGATTTAATATGTATTAAATTCTAACATTTAATCATCCAGTGTTATAGCCCTCAAATCACGTTCTTATGAACTTCGGGGAATCGAAACAGTATGGTATTTGGTTTTTTCATTTATACAGCAATCAAACATATCCGGTAGTGATAATAGACATTTTTTTCACATGAAACGCTTATTTGTTTTTGTCAAACATTAAAAAAACAAACATATTTGCTTGAGAAACTCTATAACTATGCCTCTAGGAACTGAATAATATTTATTTTTTTTCCATTTCTGGTTTGATGGTATATCCAGTATTCAAAAAATATTACCCCGGTAAATTTTAAATATCAGTTTAAATTGTAGGCCTACAAATAATGTTTTGTACTTTGGTAGTATCTTTAAAAATAATAAAATTAACAGCTTTATCTTGGTCAGCACTAGCCATAAGCATCATGCTGATTAGCAATTTACAGTTATTGATATCTTGCAGTCAGATACAGACAAAATTACCACCATTATAACAAAACAGAAGATGATTAGGGAAAAGGTGTCAAACATCTGGCTTCATGCATTTAATATTGCTCGATTATCTAATTATTATTAATAAATTAGAAGTACCCCATGTATAACATATTAATTATTAAGTTATACTTATAAAAAGTTGCAAAATAAAATACCAATTAAAGAAAATAATGTGTTTACTCCATCAATTACAGCAACATGCAGAAGAAGCTTTACTTTACAATTATAAGTAGCCTTGTTTAATTTTTTCAACAAATATGAAGATCTGTCTTGGAAAAATGCTGCTGACTTTATCAGAACGTCTGTGTTGGACAAATGCCGCTAAATGCCGCTGACTCTACCAGAGGGTCTGTGCTGGCCAAATGCCGCTAAATGCTGCTGACTCTACCAGAGGGGTCTGTCTTGGACAAATGCCGCTGACTCTACCAGAGGGTCTCTCTTGGACAAATGCCGCTGACTCTACCAGAAGGTCTGTCTTGGACAAATGCTGCTAAATGCCGCTGACTCTACCAGAAGGTCTGTCTTGGACAAATGCCGCTAAATGCCGCTGACTCTACCAGAAGGTCTGTCTTGGACAAATGCCGCTAAATGCCGCTGACTCTGCCAGAAGGTCTCTCTTGGACAAATGCCGCTAAATGCCGCTGACTCTACCAGAGGGTGTGTGTTTGACAAATGCCGCTAAATGCCGCTGACTCTACCAGAGGGTCTCTCTTGGACAAATGCCGCTAAATGCCGCTGACTCTACCAGAGGGTGTGTGTTTGACAAATGCCGCTAAATGCCGCTGACTCTACCAGAGGGTCTGTCTTGGACAAATGCCGCTAAATGCCGCTGACTCTACCAGAGGGTCTGTCTTGGACAAATGCCGCTAAATGCCGCTGACTCTACCAGAGGGTCTGTCTTGGACAAATGCCGCTAAATGCCGCTGACTCTACCAGAGGGTCTGTGTTGGACAAATGCCGCTAAATGCCGCTGACTCTGCCAGAAGGTCTCTCTTGGACAAATGCCGCTAAATGCTGCTGACTCTACCAGAGGGTCTGTCTTGGACAAATGCCGCTAAATGCCGCTGACTCTACCAGAGGGTCTGTGCTGGCCAATTGCCGCTAAATGCCGCTGACTCTACCAGAAGGTCTGTCTTGGACAAATGCTGCTAAATGCCGCTGACTCTACCAGAAGGTCTGTCTTGGACAAATGCCGCTAAATGCCGCTGACTCTGCCAGAAGGTCTCTCTTGGACAAATGCCGCTAAATGCCGCTGACTCTGCCAGAGGGTGTGTCTTGGACAAATGCCGCTAAATGCCGCTGACTCTACCAGAGAGTCTGTCTTGGACAAATGCCGCTAAATGCCGCTGACTCTACCAGAGGGTCTGTCTTGGACAAATGCCGCTAAATGCCGCTGACTCTACCAGAGGGTCTGTCTTGGACAAATGCCGCTGACTCTACCAGAGGGTCTGTGTTGGACAAATGCCGCTAAATGCCGCTGACTCTGCCAGAAGGTCTCTCTTGGACAAATGCCGCTAAATGCCGCTGACTCTACCAGAGGGTCTGTCTTGGACAAATGCCGCTAAATGCCGCTGACTCTACCAGAGGGTCTGTCTTGGACAAATGCCGCTAAATGCCGCTGACTCTACCAGAGGGTCTGTCTTGGACAAATGCCGCTAAATGCCGCTGACTCTGCCAGAAGGTCTCTCTTGGACAAATGCCGCTAAATGCCGCTGACTCTGCCAGAGGGTGTGTCTTGGACAAATGCCGCTAAATGCCGCTGACTCTGCCAGAGGGTCTGTCTTGTAGAAATGCCGCTAAATGCCGCTGACTCTACCAGAAGGTCTGTGTTGGACAAATGCCGCTAAATGCCGCTGACTCTACCAGAGGGTCTGTGCTGGCCAAATGCCGCTAAATGCTGCTGACTCTACCAGAGGGTCTGTCTTGGACAAATGCCGCTAAATGCCGCTGACTCTACCAGAGGGCCTGTGCTGGACAAATGCCGCTAAATGCCGCTGACTCTACCAGAGGGTCTGTCTTGGACAAATGCCGCTAAATGCCGCTGACTCTACCAGAGGGTCTGTCTTGGACAAATGCCGCTAAATGCCGCTGACTCTACCAGAGGGCCTGTGCTGGACAAAGCCGCTGAGTTTATCAGAGAGTCTGCCTTGGACAAATGCTGCTAAATGCAGCTGACTCTACCAGTGAGTCTGTGCTGGACAAATGTGATGGTATGATGTTGTTTGCCGTGATTTTCGTGACAACTTACATGAAGGAATAGCCGGAAAAAGCACATAACAGATCAGAACTGAAAGTTTACTGAGGTTGGGGTGGGGTCTTGAATTTTAACCCCCCAGGGGATCATGATTTGAACAAACTTAAATCTACACTACCTGAGGATGATTCCATATAAATATTACTAATCATGGCTTTGAAGTACTTGAAAAGAAGATTTTAAAAGGTTTCCCTATATATTCCAAAGTAAAACTTTGGTTGGCCATTTTGACCCAACCCTAGCCCAGGGGGTCATGAATTAAAAAACATTGAATCTACACTACCTGAGGATAATTTCCCATGAGTTTCATCTTTCCTATCTCAATGGTTCTTGAGAAGAAGATTTTTAAAGATTTTTCCTATATATTTCTATGTAAAATTTTGATCGGCCATATTGGCCCCACCCTACCCCCGGGGGTCATGATTTGAACAAACTTGAATCTACACTACTTGAGGATGATTCCACATGAGTTTCATCTTTCCTGGACCAGTGGTTCTTGAGAAGAAGATTTTTACAGATTTTTCTTATATATTCCTATATAAAACTTTGATCGGCCATTTTGGCCCCACCCTACCCCCCGGGGTCATGATTTGAACAAACTTGAGTCTACACTACCTGAGGATGATTCCACATGAGTTTCATCTTTCCTGGACCAATGGTTCTTGAGAAGATTTTTTAAAAATTCCATTAATTTTTCTCTAATTCATAATTATCATAAGGGTGTGATCCTTCATTTGAACAAACTTGAATCCCCTTTACCCAAGGATACTTTGTACCAAGTTTGGTTGACATTGGCTCAGTGGTTCTTGAGAAGAAGATGAAAATGTGAAAAGTTTACGACGACAACAACAACGACGACAACGACAGACAACGGACAAATTTTGATCAGAAAAGCTCACTTGAGCCTTCGGCTCAGGTGAGCTAAAAAGAAGTCAAGATTGTTTTTCTTTTAGTTACTTATCATAAGTAGTTATGTACATTCTGCATGTAAATTAAAGTTAATATAATAAGAAAATTTTATTTTCATTGAAAGTATTGCAATACATATCGCAATACAGTTAAAATTCTTGCAATATATCGCAATATGAAATCTCTGGCCAATATCCAGCCCTAATATGAGGTATAATAATTTGTGTTGTTTCCCTTTAAATGACAATGAAAGCGTGAATCATTTAAAGGGAGACAAGACAGATTTTTCATGTCTAAAAAAAAAAGGAATTTCTTAAAAAAATCAATATAAACAATAAATAAGTTGCTTGTGAACTTGCAAGTGTTGGGGCATCAAGCACATGCTCTTGTCTGCGAACAGCCAGACCAAATCCAATGGCGTCGTCCTTGTCTGAGTCCAGTAACACATCCCGGATATTGTTCAGAGACAGGGAGCACAAAAAGAACTCTTTGGCTGCACTAGACATTTGTTCTATCTCCTGACGGTTCAGTACCAGCTCGTCAAGCTGAGCTTGAGCAGTCTGTAGATTGGGCATGTTCTTTGCCACTCGCTTGTCGAGAATCCTCTGTCTTCTAGATTTTGAAAACTGAAGAAAAATTACAAGTACAACTTAGTGGAATACACTTGTCAGATGGGTACTTTGTCACATTTGAGAGAGGAGAAATAAATATACCTTTGCCTGATATCTCATGTCGTGAGCTCGAGCCAACATTTGCACAGATTGAGTGTTACCGCGAGCATACTCAGCCAGTACGGTTCTCATATGATCAATCTATAAGTCAAATACAAACATAACTAACAATATCCATACAATTCTATTCAAGAGTATGTATTCACCTTGCAAAGAGAATTTTAACAGCTTGTAATTTGGCATTTTTTTTGGCTAAATGTAAACAGGTAATTAAAATAAACAATTCTGAACATGCTGATGGTTGGTGTCTCTTGGTAGATTGCACTTTATTGCATGAAGCATGGAAGTATTGGAAGAGATACCTGAGAGATTCATAACAAGAGGCCCATGGGCCACATCGCTCACCTGAGAAGCTTTGACCATTCCGTTCTTTACCAGATTTCCCCTTGTAATACATATTGTGACTCCAGCCTACCCAAATGATCATAATTTAAACAATTTGAAATCTACACTACCATAGGATTCTTTAATTGATTCAACATTGTAAAACTTTGATTCCCCATTGTGGCCCTGTCCTACCCCAGGGGTCATGATTAGAACAATTTAGAATCTACACTACCCCAGGATGCTTCCACATAAGTGTCAGCTTTTCTGGCCCAGTGGTTCTTGAGAAGAAGATTTTCAAAGATTTTTCCTATATATTACTATGTAAAACTTTGATTCTCCATTGTGACCCCGTCCAACCCCCGGGGGTCATGATTTTAATAATTTAGAATCTACACTACCCCAGGATGCTTCCACATAAGTTTCAGCTTTTCTGGCCCAGTGGTTCTTGAGTAGAAGATTTTTAAAGATTTTCCCTATATATTTCTATGTAAAACTTTGATTCCCCATTGTGGCCCCGCCCTACCCCCAGGGGTCATGATTTTAATAATTTAAAATCTACACTTCTCCAGGATGCTTCCACATATCTTTCAGCTTTTCTGGCCCAGTGGTTCTTGAGAAGAAGATTTTTAAAGATTTTTCCTATATATTTCTATGTAAAACTTTGATTCCCCATTGTGGCCCCCCGCCCTACCCCCGGGGGTCATGATTTTATCAAATTAAAATCTACACTACCCCAGGATGCTTCCACATAAGTTTTAGCTTTTCTGGCCCAGTGGTTCTTGAGAAGAAGATTTTTAAAGATTTTTCCTATATATTTCTATGTAAAACTTTGATTCCCGATTGTGGCCCCGCCCTATCCCCGGGGGTCATGATTTTAACAATTTAGAATCTACACTACCCCAGGATGCTTCCACATAACTTTCAGCTTTTCTGGACCAGTGGTTCTTGAGAAGAAGATTTTTTAATGACCCCACCCAATTTTTGTCATTTCTTGATTATCTCCCCTTGTGAGGGGACTTGGCCCTTCATTTTAACAATTTAAATTCCCCTTCACCCAAGGATGCTTTGTACCAAGTTTGGTCAAAATTAGCCCATTGGTTCTTGAGAAGAAGTCGAAAATGTGAAAAGTTTACAGACGGACAGCTAGACAGACGGACCGACGGACAAAATGTGATCAGAAAAGCTCACTTGAGCCTTCGGCTCAGGTTAGCTAAAAAGGGCTCCTTATTAAGGTCTTCCGTTTCCAATGGAAGACCTTCTACTGATTCTGTTGATAAAGATTATTATTCTTTTTAAGGTCTTCCGTTTCCAACGGAAGACCTTCTACTGATTCTGTTGGTAAAGATTATTATTCTTTTTTTTTTTTCTTCAACTTCCTAGACGCCAACTTTGAAGCCTCATATCTCACTCATTTCTCAATTGATTTTGCTCAAATTTTCAGAGGTACTAGAAGTTACTAAACTCTATCAGAATACTGTCTAAAATTTCAAAAAGTCACTTCCGGTTTTGAGTTATTTCCCTTTTAATGAAAATTTATAGGCTTTCGTTTCCAGATAAAGGCTCAGAGATGGCTAAAGTTGGAGCAGAAAGTCTACTGATTTTAGATAATAGAAGGATTGAAGTTGTGCACATCGGTTTTTGTTCTTCGATTTCTCTATTCAAAATGGCGCTATATAGGGGTCAAAAATTAGAACGCTTAAAAGAGCAAAAAATTACTCATATTTTGCTTTTTATCTTCTAAACTAAAAATATTTAGTTAAAATATATAGAACATAATTTGTGCAGAATTAGAAGATCTTTCAAATGATATCTCTGAAAAAGGGCTGACCCCTAAATTAAGGGATTTAGAGGGGCCAAAAGTTTTTTCCAGATATCTCAAAAAAGTATTGAGAATTTGTTATACATCAAAGAAGCAAAGTTGTTGAAAATCTCTGGTAAAATCTACTGATGTCATCAAAATACGTCCTGTGACGTCACTTCCGGCCATACCGGAAGTAGTTTGAAACTGCATATTTTTGCCGTTTTTGACGTTTTGGGGAAATATTTGTCACTGGAAGCATAAAACTTAATTTTCTGTCCGTCAACGTCACTTCCGGTCAAACAGGAAGTAGCAAAAATGGCCTACTTTTGCAATTTTTAACATAGATTTGGAAGATTTAAATCACTAGAGACGTCATTTCTCTTTTGTTTTAAAATAAAAGTTACTTTCGGTCAAACAGGACGGAAGACCTACTCGTTGCTTTGCAACGAGCTCGGCTCTAGTTTTTCTTCTGCTTCCTAGACGCCAACTTTGAGGCCTCATATCTCACTCATTTCTCAACGGATTTCGCTCAAATTTTCAGACATTATAGACGTTTATAAACTCTATCAGAACGCTGACTAAAATTTCAAAAAGTCACTTCCGGTTTTGAGTTATTTCCCTTTAAACAAAAATTTATAGGCTTTCGTTTCCAGACAAAGGCTCAGAGACGGCTAAAGCTGGAGCAGAAATTCTTCTGATTTTAGATATAAGAAGGATTGAAGTTGTGCACATCGGTTTTTGTTTTTCGATTTCTCTATTCAAAATGGCGCTATATAGGGGTAAAAAATTAGAACGCTTAAAAGAACCAAAAATTACTCATATTTTGCTTTTTATCTTCTAAACTAAAAATATTTTCTTAAATCATATAGAACATAATTTGTTTAGAATTAGAAGATCTTGCAAATGATATGTCGGAAAAAGGGCTGACCCCTAAATTAAGGGATCTAGAGGGGCCAAAAGTTTTTCCCAGATATCTCAAAAAGTATTGAGAATTTGTTATACATTAAAAAAGCAAAGTTGTTGAAAATGTCAAGCCTAATCTAATGGACTCGTCAGAATACATCCAGCGTCGTCACTTCCGGCCAAACCGGAAGTAGTCGTAAAACGCGTATTTTTGCCGTTTTTGACAAGTTTTTGGGTAACATATGTCTTTAAAGCTTAAAAACTAATTTCCGTGCGTCGTCGTCACTTCCGGTTTGAGCGGAAGTAGCAAAAAATGGCTCATTTTTGCATTAATGAACATTACTTTAGAGGATTTAAAGCATTTTAGAGCATTATTTCTCATTTTTGTTAAAAATGAAAGCTACTTCCCGTCAAACAGGGCGGAAGACCTACTCGTTGCTTTGCAACAAGCTTTGCTCTAGTTTTTAACAATCTTTGTCTGAACATTAAACCTTTAACATGCATTACATAACTACTAATCCTACATGCAATGCATACACACATTCAGTTTACTGTAAATCACTTTTTATTCGTGTGAACTTTATTTTCGCATAATTATGCGAGACAATGTGCTCGCGAAAATTTAATTCTCGCAATAATAGTATTCCTCAAGATTTTATAGAGCAGTAACCACGATTCGTGAAAATTTTGTGTCGCTAATCAATTATCAATGACTATCTCGCGAAAATAAGGTGTTGCAAAAATTAAGTGATCTACAGTATATGCAGGTAGACATTCTGTTTTATTATATAATGTATAACCAAATTAACATGATTAAATTGTCAGAACTATAGTCATTCCAGACTCTTACCTCAGTACAAAATAAAATTGATCATTATGAAATAGAATGTCTTGTGTTCACTGATCTCACCTTGGTTTTTATATCGTCAAGGTGAGCTTTCATGACCTCCCTCACTTCTTTGTCAAACTCACGCTTGAAGAGAGGAACTCGCGATACCTTCTCCTGTAACTTGTCCACTCGACCTGTCATGTTCTCTTTCACTGAAAATATTCAATTCAATGTGGAATCACTAGGCACATGCTTATCTTAGTCACTCATCTTTTTTCTTCTTTTTCTAGTAATTTTTTATAAGCATCTTGTAGGTCTTTTTTTTAATTGATAACACTGTACTAAACATGCAGTAAATAAAACGAGATAAAGTAAGACTGACCATTGCCATCACTGACCGCTTGGCCTATCACTGCCGACAGAACATCACAGTTCCTCTGTAGTATCTTCACACTCCACATGACTTTCTCCTGAGCATCTATAATCTGTCTCTTTGTCATGGTCACTTCACATGGAACCAAAACTTTCTCCACCTGTTCATTCTGTGGCAGATATAAATGAAACCAATTGTTTTAATTCATTGGCTTCTGTGCTACAAAATAGAAGAACTATAAACCTTTTGTTGTTCATGTCTTTGTATTTCGATTACAATTGTGTGTGATAAACAGGTGTGTTGAAGTCAGTCAATATATCAAATCTCAGAAGCTTCAGTTAATATATCACGTCTCAGTAGCTCAAAGGTTAGAGCACTGGTACAGTACACCAGAAGCCCTGGGTTTGAGTACCAGTGATGACTTGGTTTTTTCACCACCTGTTACCCAACATCAAAATTTTACATTTTGCTGATCTATAGACATATCTTATAAATACCTCTACCACTGTCATCTCTACATTTATTGTAAGGTCAGTTGTACTGGGATCATACACAAAAATCCATAGATCCACCCCAAGCTCTCTCTTCCCTAAAAATAACTCAAGGGTATGAAAACTTCACATACAAAAATATACCAAAAACGGCAACTAAATTGCTGCTATAGTATACTTGAACATGTGTTTATGTATAGGTATTTTTTTATGAGCCTGAATCGATAGATTTGGGGTGTACATTGTTTTTGTCCTTCCTGTCTGTTTGTCTTTCTGTTTGTCCGTCTGTTTGTCTGTTTATATGTTTGTCTGTTTGTATGTCTGTTGTCAACTTTAACCTTCGCCATAACTTTTGAACCATAGGAGATAGAGACGTCATATTTGGCATGCATACTCCGAGAATTAAGTTCTTCCAAATAATGCCAACGTCAATGACCTTGTGACCTTGTGGAACCATAGGAGATAGAGATATCATATTTAGTATGCATACTCTACTAATTAAGTTCTTTCAATTGCCAACAAGGTCAATGACCTTGTGACCTTGACTGTGAACTATATGCTAAAAATATCTTTTTCGAACTTTCGCCATTATTTTTTAACCATAGAAGATAGAGACTTCATATTTGGTATGCATACTCCACTAATTAAGTTCTTTCAAATGCCAACAAGGTCAATGACCTTGTGAAATTGACTGTGACCTATATGCTAAAAAAATAGCTTTTTCAAACTTTCGACATTGTTTTTGAACCATAAGAGATAGAGACTTCATATTTGGTATGCATACTCCACCAATTAAATTCTTTCAAATGACACCAAGGACAATTCTCATGTGACCTTGACTGTGACCTATATGCTAAAAAAATTGCTTTTTCGAACTTTGTTGCCGCTGGGCGCATTGTGTTTCACAAACACATCTTGTTATTGCTTATTTTTGTTGCTATTTTATTAGCATACACATTTTGTGGCCTCTACATCGGTTTCAATGCCAATATCAGATGACATTGTCCAATGAAGTGTTGTATAGAAATATTCTTATCATTCTAGCTAAACTTTATCGCTGAATTAATTTTGAATGATATCCATTACACATACATGCATTCAGACTTCAAAGCTATATAAACAACAAAATGCACTTAAATTTTAGATCTTCGTAAAAGAAAACAATAACTAAATAAATATTCATAAACTTAGCCGTACCTGAGGTTTCATCCTTAATTATCTCCCCTAAATATGTGGCTGTGTTTTTTGTTGTTCCACTCTCCAAAATCTGATTGGTTCCTGGGATTGAGACATTAATTCTCATTGGTGCAGTGGCACTGCAAATATTAATGATAATTTGAAATTTTAAGCAGGCAGTGTGTAATCTGCATTTAGAAAGAAATGATATCAAATTATGATAAATATCTTTAGTTGATAATTCTAGTATATTCTTTAATTGCATATAGAGATTTGATAATTAAACTACAAAACAAATGTATAAGATATATAATAAGAAAGCAGCATACCTGATTGACTGTAACAACTTAGACTTACTTGCTGAGAACAAAATCAAACAGCTCCTGAAGTTTGTCCCTGAGGACCATCGGTCCGTCGTTCGGTTCACAGTATCGGAACATCCCCTCCCCTGATCCTTGCTCCGTCAACCTCTTCAGGAAATTATAGTGATGTTCTGAAAATAAGACACAAGATTAGGCCTCGCAGTTCTGCCATGGGGAATAAAATAATGTTCAATATGTGACAATGCATTTAAATCTGTTTAAATCTGGAGTATGTTCCAATCTTTTATTCTTTTATAATATGAGTATGTCAGATACAATATAGAGCAAACCAACAAGTCCAGTCTAATTCATTTCCATATTCAGCATAAAACGAGGCCCATGGGCCATATCGCTCACCTGAGCACTGTGGCTAGGAAAAAAGCAAAAAATTAATACAGCAGTGAAAAGTTTAATGCATAAGTAGACTTGACCTACCCCTAAAACAGGGGGGGGGGGGGGGGGTAGGATTTGAAATACTTTGAATCTACACTTACTAAGAATGCTTTAATATTTCTTTGACATACTATGGCTTTCATTCCTAGCTACAAGTATGAACTTTCATTTTGGCCTCACCCTACCCCGGGGGTCATGATTTTAACAAACTTGAATCTACACTACCTGGGGATGCTCCCATTTAAATATGACTAATCATGGCTTTGTTGTTCTTGAAAAGAAGATTTTTAAAGATTTTTTTTTCTTTTCCCTATATAATCCTATGTAAAACTTTGATCATCCATTGTGGCCCCACCCTAACCCCGGGGGTCATGATTTGAAAAAAAAATTGAATCTGCACTATCTGAGGATGATTTCATATAAATATGACCAATCATGGCTTTGTTGTTCTTCAGAAGAAGATTTTTAAAGATTTTCCCTATACATTCCTATGTAAAATTTTGATCGTCTATTGTGGTCCCACCCTAACCCCCGGGGGTCATGATTTTAACACACTTTAATCTACACTACCTATGGATGCTTCCAATTAGTTTCATATTTCCAGATCCAGTGGTTCTTGAAAAGAAGATTTTTCAAACATGCCACCAAATTTTTACTATTTCTTAATTATCTCCCCTTGAAAGAGGGTGGGGCCCTTCATTTGAACATACTTGAATTCCCTTCACCCAAGAATGCTTTGTGGGAATTTTGGTTGAAATTGGCTCATTGGTTCTCAAGAAGAAGTAGAAAATGTTAAAAGTTTACAGACAGATGGACAGCTATACAGACGGACTACAGACAAAATGTGATCAGAAAAGGTCACTTGAGCTTTCAGCTCAGGTGAGCTAAAAACATCGCAATTCACTCTCTGGTGCAAAATGGGCACAATATATGAATAGACAAATCACGTTTAGAAAATCCCACTGTGTGGATGGTAAATGGAGTGGTCAGGTCCTTCAGACTGCCCATTAGACTACTGAACCATTCCTCTCGCACATCATTGTTTCCGTAGAGACTGGAGTCCATTCCATCTGTCAGAAACACAATCACGCTCCTGTCTACCTCCCTCTCTGTTAAATCAGATTTAAGTAAACAACAATCTGCTATTATTGCATACATACTTTTTTTTAATTTGATCATGCATTATGGTCAACAAGAGTTGATCTATCATGGAATTGCTGTTCTTCAAAACAATTTTTCTCTTTATCAGCAGTATCTTGAATGATGATGAAAAAAAATGATAAGTGGAATTGCTAATAGTAAGAGTCATCAATACTAGTTTCTTTTTTCACTATTTTTCACAATAAGAATTTGTCAGTACCTGTTTTTTCTTGAATTTTCTTCATCTCTGATCCTAAGTGACTAAATGCCCTGGAGAAGCAGGTTCCCCCTAATGCCTTAATCGCCTCAATCTTGTGTAGGTAGTTTGATATGTCAAAGTCCACAGTGGAGGCCTTGTCGTTAAACAGAAATAAATCTGTAATGATGCTGGGGTGTTGTAATGCATTTCCCAGTATATCTGTCAGGGCAGCTTTCACCTAAAATCAAAATAATATAACTGCCTTCAGAGACTAACAACAGCACTGGACTTATAAGATACTGACATGAAAACAAAACAAAACTGCTGATTGTTTAACAATCATCTCCCTATTCTATTCGTTAAATTTATCATCATAAGTCAAGCAAAATTAAAATCTATTATTTATGATCATCAAAGCTTCCATTTTCCAATTTCTAGATAGTGAGAAACCCAATTTAAAATCATTATACATGCAAAATTGAACCAATTATTCACCAATGCATATCAATATGTAGATTGTTGCCTCTGTCATGAACATTAAACAAGAGGCCTATGGGCCAAGGTGCTCAAATAAGAACTTTGGCCAAGCTGTTCTTCAACAGATTTTCCCCCTTACATTACCTACTGTGGCCCAACCCTATGTCTGGGGATCATGATTTTGAAATTCATAATTTAGGATCAACACTACCACAGACTGCTTCCACATAAGTTTCAGCTTTTATGGCCCAGTGGTTCTTGAGAAGAATATTTTCGTAGATTTTTCTTACATTATTTCAGTGTAAAACTTGGATTCCTTCTTATGGCCCCACCCTTCCCTGGGGGTCCTAATTTGAACAATTTAGAATCATTCTACACTATTCCATGATGTTTCCACTAAGTTTCTTTCAACTTTTCTAGCCCACCAGAGGTTCTTGAGAAGGCTTTTAAAGATTTTTCCTATATATTCCAGTGTCAATCTTGGACTCCCTATTGTATAGCCCAGCCCATCCCCCGTGGTCATGATCTGGACAATTCAAAATCTACACTACCCCAGGATGTTCCCACATATGTCAACTGGCCTAGTGGTTTTTGAGAAGAAAATTTTTTAATAACTTCACCCTATTTTTGTCTTCTCTTGATTATCTCCCCTTGGAAAGGGGCTTGGCCCTTTATTTTAACAATTTCAACTCCCCTTTATCCAGGTATGTTTTATACCAAGTTTTGTTAAAATTGGAGCAGTAGTTCTTGATAGGAAGTTGAAAACTGAACAGTTTACAGAAGGACAGACAGACGGACAATTGGTGATCAGGTGAGCTAAAAACACAGATGGATTCTAGCTAAGCTAAAGTATTGCAATTAAAAAATATATTGCAAACAAAAGTTGGTCTACTTTGTAATATTATACTATACATGTGTTACTGGATGAGATGACATGAATGTTATATCCTTACCTGTGTTACTGGACTCCCTGACATGGACTTACTGATATCAGTGGACTTCCTGACATGGACTTACTGATATCAGTGGACTTCCTGACATGGACTTACTGATATCAGTGGACTTCCTGACATGGACTTACTGATATCAGTGGACTCCCTGACATGGACTTACTGATATCAGTGGACTCCCTGACATGGACTTACTGATATCAGTGGACTTCCTGACATGGACTTACTGATATCAGTGGACTTCCTGACATGGACTTACTGATATCAGTGGACTTCCTGACATGGACTTACTGATATCAGTGGACTCCCTGACATGGACTTACTGATATCAGTGGACTCCCTGACATGGACTTACTGATATCAGTGGACTTCCTGACATGGAACCAGACATCAGCTAGGATCAACAGGTGGGTCACACCTGTTCTGACCTCTTATACCTGTCTGATGGGACTTCCTGACATGGAACCACTGACATCAGCTAGGATAACAGGTGGGTCACACCTGTTCTGATCTCTTACCTGTGTGATTGGACTCCCTGACATAGACTACTGACATCAGCTAGGATCAACAGGTGGGTCACACTGATTCTGACCTCTTATACCTGTGTGATGGGACTCCCTGACATAGAACTGACATAAGCTAGGATCAACAGGTGGGTCACACCTGTTCTGATCTCTTACCTGTGTGATTGGACTCCCTGACATGGAACTACTGACATCAGCTAGGATCAACAGGTGGGTCACACTGGTTCTGACCTCTTACCTGTGTGATTGGACTCCCTGACATGGAACCACTGACATCAGCTAGGATCAACAGGTGGGTCACACCCGTTCTGATCTCCTCCTTCTGGGAGTCAGGCAGCTGTATAGCAATCTTAGCCAACTGTTCTTGAACAACACAGCTCTTCTTATCTGGGTCCTTATCCAAACTTTCATCCTCATGATTTTTGTTTTGTTGATCTGCACAATTTTATTAAATGTGTAGTCATTCAAGTGGAGCTTAATTAATTAATTCAAAACAAGCATAAATATTTCATAACTTCTGGAGCAGACTGAATTTTCCTACATTATTGTGGATCATAATTTTTATTTAAGAATTTTTTTATGTGAGTTATTGCAGTGTAAGTACCATAGACTCATCAAATAGGCATATTTTTAAGAAATGAGTTATCCATCATGTTTGAGTTTCATTGGGATATGACATGAAGTCGGTCACATGATCAAATTCTATAATGCCCTTTGGGTGTTATTATGAGGTGCATGCATGCACATTATTTACTTTTAACATTAATCATAAAAGCAGCAAAAATACACTCAGTATTTGAATTGTGTCTATTTCTATGTGTGAACATGCATTGTGCGCATGTGTGAAAATTACATTCAAATCAATTTCATACTTGGTTAGGCCATTCCAAGTTTTTTCTCTGTTTAGCGTCCACCCATCTTTCAAAAACCTACCTAACTATTCGCAAAAAACACACAAACCAAAACATAAAACACAGGCTTAAAAGTCATAAAAATGACCCCTTCAAATGATTTGATCTAACTAAATTGCATTAATAGAAGAAATATCTATTCTTAAGCAAAAACAAGGGATTAAATGCATAAAATACACCCAATATAACTTACTGTACATAATTATTTGGAGAAATTGACAAAATTGAAAAATTTCGACAATATTAATCAATTTCAGGGCTTCTGATGTTGTATGTTTTTTCTTACCTGGGGTGTCAAAAACCAAGGCGCACGCGGACGCTAAACATGGATAAAACTTGGAATGGCCTTAAGTAAAAACACAACAAATGTAAATATTATGAATTTTTACCAGAGTAAACTCCCCTCTCTGATTCAATGAAGTCTATTAAAACTTGTGCTTGAAGCTTCTCCATTTCTGCTTGTCTGTTCTGGAAAATGTAAAATAAAATGAATTCATATTTACTCTCTGAAAGAAATAAAATTAATCCTGTTGTAAAATGAAAAATTGAATACATAACTGAATTTTGACTGATTTTCAGTACATACATACGGTTGTGACTGTTTCAGTTAGATGTACTTAACTGTTCTCTTTGTCTATGTGCAATGTGTGGATGATGTCCAAAGTAAATCACGACGATAACGCAACGTTTGTTTGTCGTCTAGTTTCATCACCTTACAAAGTTACACCCTGTCTTGACACCGTTTATTTTCCGAGTGAGAGCAGTCGACAGAGGTTCGCTTCACGTTGCCAAGGCCGGTAAAATAATGTCAACAAATATTAATCTCTCCGATTCACAAAACAATAAAAAATGGATTAACTGATGCTCTCAATATATAGTAAAGCTATGAATACATTGCAGCAGTGTTTCATCACCATTGATATTTAATGAAAATCAGTGTTTGATTCATTGCTACATTATTGCATCACCGAAATTTTTAAAGCAAGAATGTCGATCCCGATTGTTATTATTAATATTCTTTAAGGAGATGAAGGACCTTTAGCTGAAAAAATAACTGTCATTTAATTTTTCTCATATTTTGTATATATCTTATTTAGTATGTCCCACATACTATAAAGCAGACATATCAATAGGTTTCTAGACTTATTTCTGAGATATTGAGTGACAAATAAATACCCCACAGTGTCTGAGCGGAGTTTTTATTCTCCGTGTTTCTGGGTCCATTACTCGGTCGATAATTGAAATTTTTCACCATAGATAAAAAATATACCAGCGGAAATGTGTCTTTTAAAATATTTTAGAGTATAATAGGGTTATTAATAACACCACATTTTACTTTTTTAGGACAACTTAAACCATAAAAAAATTAATTTGCAAAAAATCCTATCATTCAATATTTGAAAATTTACGTCGAAGTTCAAGGTCGTCATTGTATTGATTAACTGTAAAAATATCGAAAGCTGAGCTCAATATTGCTCGATTAAACGAGTATGAATGAGAAAAACGTGTCATGTTTACATTTCTCGAGTATGGGAAAACCCAACTATGACGTCACACATTCCTGAAATAAGCGAAATAAGACAAACCCACAGAACTTTTCCGTCAACAACCATGTAAAAATATTTTTTGCGTTCTGAAATTTACAAAATACCCTACCATGTACATATTATGGCCCGTTTTTATGATTTTATACTACCCGTTATTACTGTGTATGATCTTACTGAATAAGAGATCCACTTTTTTAGGGAAACGGCAGAGTGGATTAATCTATTCCGTAATGTTGATAATATTTGCAAGAAATTTTGAATGTTTTCAGATATTTTTTTTACTAGTTGGTGAACGCAAACAAACAGTCAAAAAAATCATACAAGTACTGTGGTTTCAATCTCGTTTTGTATGAGATTAAATTGAGTCACGTGACCATACATCCTTCATCCCCTTAATAGAGACGATACTATAATCCGATTTAAAATTCTTTTTTTTTTTCTTTAAATGCACGTAAAATAACATTAATACAATTCCTTGGACATAATTTTTATTTTAGCTTTCTTATTTCTCAATGATGTTAAATTGTTGATGTTGAACTCCCTCAACTTTGTATTATTTTAATAAATTGCTAAAATAGTGCTTTTTTCTGTTTTATATAATCTGGCTAAATAATATGATAAATTTACATTAAATACTACAAGTTTCATGATAAATGTTATGTAAAGTTTGGAACTCTCCTAAAACTTTTGAATATTTTTGATGACCTATCCATTTAATGAATTTTAATTAATTCACTACTTTATCCTACATAAGTAATTCAGCAAATTTTTATTAGGTACCTATGTTTAATTATTTCCACCATATTCCAATTTAATTATTTGCTGATCATTTGTTAATGGCACTAGATAAATTTATTAAAATAACATTCAATCTACCACAAATTAATTAAAAATTAATCACTTTTAAAAAGCCTAAAGTTTGCAGGGGTTCCACTTGAAACCTATTACATGTACGTGTAATCAAATATTGATACAGCTAATGACATTGATATTTAATCAATCAGAAACATGAAAATTTTTATAATAATTCATGTATCATAATGATAAATGTTCAGGTTTAAATAATAAATTTAAACAGATTTAAATTTAGATTTAAATGAATAAATATCTTTTTATCAAGAAGGAAATTATCAGTACTGTTAATGTAAACTAATCCAAATTAATCTTGAAACAAACACATGGGACACAAATGGTTAAATATTTTTTTTTTTAAAAAGGGGGGGGGATTAATAAATAATTTTTTCAAAAAGTTACTTGGGTTAAAAATTTCACTCATTTTTTAACAAGAGGCCCAGGGCCACATCGCTCACCTGAGCACATCTGCTAGGAAAAAGCAAATATCAGATCATAACTGAAAGTTTATTGAGGTGGGTGGGGGGAGGGGGCTTGAATTTTAATACTATTTGAGAATGCCTTCATACACTACCTGAGGATGATTTCACAAGAGTTTCATCTTTCCTGTCTCAATGGTTCTTGAGAAAAAGATTTTCCTATATATTCCCATGTAAAACACTGATCTGCCATTTTGGCCCCACCTTACCCCAGCGAGGGGGTCATGATTTGAGCAAACTTAAATCTACACTACCTGAGGATGCTTCCTGGCCAAGTGGTTCTTGAGAAGAAGATTTTTAAAGATTTTTCCTTTATACTCCTATGTAAAACTTCAATCGGCCATTTTGGCCCCACCCTACCCCCTGGGGTCATGATTTGAACAAATCTGAATATACATTACCTGAGGATGATTCCACATGAGTGACATCTTTCCTGGCCCTGTGGTTCTTGAGAAGAAGATTTTTAAAGATTTTTCCTTATATACTCCTATGTAAAACTTTAATCGGCCATTTTGGCCCCACCCTACTCCTGGGGGTCATGATTTGAACAAACTTGAATCTACTCTACCTGAGGATGATTCCACGTGAGTTTCATCTTTCCTGGCCAAGTGGTTCTTGAGAAGAGGAATTTTAAAGATTTTTCCTATATACTCCTATGTAAAACTTCAATCGGCCATTTTGGCCCCATCCTACCCCTAGGGGTCATGATTTGAATAAATTTGAATCTACACTACCTGAGGATGATTCCACATGAGTTTCATCTTTCCTGGCCCAGTGGTTCTTGAGAAGAAGATTTTTTAAAAATGCCATTAATTTTTCTCTAATTCATAATTATCTCCCCTTGGAAAAGGGCATGGCCCTTCATTTGAAGAAACTTAAATCCCCTTTACCCAAGGATACTTTGTAGCAAGTTTGGTTGAAATTGGCCCAGTGGTTCTTGAGAAGAAGATGAAAATGTGAAAAGTTTACGACGACACCGACAACGACAACGGACAAATTTTGATCAGAAAAGCTCACTTGAGCCTTTGGCTCAGGTGAGCTAAAAATATTTAAGCAACTACTAATACTTTGTTAGAAACCCACAGATTATCTCGTCTTTACTTGATGAGTAAAGATGAGATCACCAGTGGGTTATATCTGACGATGCTACTAATACAACTTCAGAAGATTACTGCATGATTATGCTAGCTGCTGATGACTGCATGAACAAGCTGGACTCATTAATACTGTAGCGAACAGTAGATTGGGATCTTATATTGCCTTGCCAGAGAGCTTTTTTTTAGCAATGCAATAATTATAATCAATGACAAGCCTGTATAACCCTTGGATTGGTGACCACTTTAACGTTACAAAATTGGTGGCTGCCTGGTGACTTTACTGCTTGGCAGTCTGCTTCAGGAAGTCTTTGAGTAAGGACTAATATTGGTATCCATTTACAGACTTGGTGTTGCCACATCTGAAGAGATTTTGAATTGCTTCAGGAAGCTCTGATATACTAGGATTTTGTGTTCATGAACTGACTTACTGTTTGGGAACTGCATTAGTTGCTGTAACTGAAGAGACCCATACCCTCAGAGAAGACTCATGCTACGCTTCCCTGAGAGGGCAGGGGAAGTGTAACCAACAGTTTACCGAGTATATTAGGAAAATTACACCTGCCTAGCTCGAGAGCTATAGCTTAAATTTAGTGATGCGGTAGGGTCTTAAATCCTCTACATAAGGCAAGTTAAGCAACGGTGAGTCTGTTTCACACTTGGATGGGCAACCTCTAAATGTTACAATACTGTTGATCTGTATCATAAATGCAGGAATTTTATGTCATATTACAATTTAAATTTGTATCGGTATAATAAAACAGTTAAAGTATATCATTGTCTTTTGGTATTTGCACCCGTTAATGCATGAAAATAATGATTAGTTAATCTGTAAAGGAATAACTTTTTAAAAAGGTGATCTTTACAATTTAAATTTGTATTGGTATAATAAAACAGTTATAGTATATCATTGAGGGAGTTAGCAAGATTCCAATGCCCCTCGACCAGGACTATTTTGGGAAATAGTCCAGGTCTTGGGGAACTGGAATCTTGCTAAATCCCTCAATGATATATATTTTAACTGTATAATAACACCAACTTAACTTTTAAATGTGTATTCTAAACTATAAGCTGCCATAGTATAAGATACCATGATATCACAATTATGTACAAACAAGAATAAACTGATTTATAGAAATAATAATTTATTACAGTTTTTGCAAGCATTTCAATAGTGTGTCCCTGATTTTTGTTCGAACTATTTCTTCTCCATTACAAATAATATGGGTCGAATCTCCTTCCACTTGTATTAATGTGTCGTCATTAGGCTGCAACAAAAGAAGAAAGCAAAGTGTATCATGAAAAGATGCATGTCCACAATCCTTTAAACCTTATTCAAAATTCATAATAAAAAAGAAATATCACTTGAACATATTACAACATACATGTATATGCATGATGAATTTTATACAGTAAAACTCGTTTAGTACGAACAGGGATATAGCGAATTCACGGATATAGCGAAGTTTTTCTATGTCCCCGGCAAAATTCTTAACAAATCTTTGTAAAATTTTACGGTTATAACGAACTCTGATATAACGAATTTACGGATATAGCGAACTGATTTTGAGTCCCGTTGAGGTTAAATATAGTGAAATTTACATCCTTTATAATGAACTCTCAAAGATTTTTAAAAAATTGATAAATTAAACTCTTTTTCTGTTTAGCATATGTATATGAAATCCAATTCATAATATAACCTTAGTTATCGAAAATATGTTTTTTGATATTTGCTTTCCTAACATATTTAGTAGTAATACCTGAAGGAAAACATGCATATTGCGAATTCGCTACAATGGTTATACGAATTTGTTATACGGATATAACGAATTACGGATATAGCTAATTAAATTCACAGGTCCCTAGGACTTCGCTATAACCGAGTTTTACTGTACATGTACATGTACAATTTGATATGATTTATAAAATGTCAACATTCACTTTTCAAAATAAAATTGTAAACATTGTCAAAACAAGGAACAATTCCTCAGAAAGAAAGAGATACACGTACATGTATAAAACACAAGTTCATAGTAAAATCAAGTAAAGTGCAACTAAAATATTTTGTTTGAAGAGACAAAATTCCTCCTCTTGGGTCCTACTAAGTAAGAATTATTTTCTCATCTTCTGAAACTTTCTAGATATTTCTATTATAATGAAAGAAAAAGTGAGCTAGCTCACATACCCCACGCTCCCCCCAAACTTGACAGTGAAACACATAATGAAAGGCACAGTGCACTTTAAATACATAGTATAGATCAAAAAGGGCAATAATTGCAAAAAATCTTCACATCAAAATGTCTTGCATATGAGGACATTTAAATGTGGAATGAAATTTCTAGATAAATAATGGAATCAAAATTTCTTGGCATCATACAAATCCAAACATTAATTTGAAGTAATGGGGGGGGGGGTTGAGAAATTTTCTTGAATAATGGGCAAAACTCTTTTGGATAAAAGAAATTATGTACAACAGTTTAAGAGGAGTGGTGCTGACAAACTGTTCATCTCTATATTCAAAATATGGCCAAAAAGTCTAAGTTGGAAAGTGTGGAAATTCACGGAAAAATAAAGGAATCGGAATTTCCTGGTAATATGCACATCTAAACATTGTGTCCTAAATACCTGCAAAGTTTGACGAAATTCTGTGCAGCGGTTTATGAGGAGTTGCGCTGACAAACTGTTCATCTCTATATTCAAGGTATGGCCAAATGCCTAAGTTAAAAAGTGCGGAAATTCTCGGAAGAAATAATGGAATCGGAATTTCCTGGTAATATGCACATCTACACATTGTGTCCTAAATACCTGCAAAGTTTGACGAAATTCTGTGCAGCGGTTTATGAGGAGTTGCGCTGACAAACTGTTCATCTCTATATTCAAGGTATGGCCAAATGCCTAAGTTAAAAAGTGCGGAAATTCCCGGAAAAAATAATGGAATCGGAATTTCCTGGTAATATGCACATCTACACATTGTGTCCTAAATACCTGCAAAGTTTGACGAAATTCTGTGCAGCCGTTTATGAGGAGTTGCGCTGACAAAGTAAAGAGGACTGACTGACTGACTGACGGGTCAAAAACATTATACCTCCCGCAACTAGTTGCGTGGGGTATAATTATAGGATGGTAAACTTTTAAAAACTGTTTTTCAAACAGAGAAAATAAACACAATGTCTGTAAATTTATTCACAGCTACTTTGCTCATTTATCACATCATTCAAATTTAGTGAAGAAAGAGCTTGTTATAGATAAAACCTCTTGATTTGAAATGAGCTTGTGTTCATGAATTTGTTATCAAAGCAAGATACATTGTCTTACTACTAGTAGATTTCTCTTTGTCATTTAAAATTGAATTTAAATCTAACAATTAAGGCTTACTAAATCAATGATGGATCCATCCTCAGTGTCTTCTACTTTAATGTCAGTTATCCCTTGCTGAAAATTGTCAAAAAAATATATAAAATTTATTAATAGATTTTTTTAGGCTTCTCAATTTACAAACAAGAGTCCCATTGACCAAAATGCTCACCTAAGAGTGGCTGACACACCATGAATGAATTCAGAGATAGGGTATTCAAAGATTAAGGAAGTTCCCCATATTGTAGTCTTCAGCAGATCAAAGTGGTTCAATAATTTTAATGAAGGGTATATTGAGTATTAATGTAAACTTTGTAAGTAGGAAGTTTTAATGTGTGTTTTGTCATTTTTGGCCAAGTGTGCTTGGGAAGTATTTTTTATGGATGTCAACCAAAATTTTTTTTTATTTGTTCATCATCTCACTTGGTTTTCCATTTGAATGCTCTTAGACTATATATTAACACAGAGATCATTGTGCCAAATTTTGTTGAAATTAGCTTCATAATGTTGCTGGAGAAAAAAAATTGTGAATATTTAGAGACAGAAAACAGCCTGTACAAATGACACTGCTGGCACACACTTGCTGATCAGAAATGCTAACTTAAGGCTTTTGGCTCAGGCATTGTAAGATTTTAAAATTTCATGGAATTTCAAAACTGATAAATTGTCTTTGGATTACCCGTGTAAGTGCATCAACAAAAGTCTGAACATTCAGACTGCCCCAGATATATGACTTCTGTCGAATCAAACTGCCGTCTGCTCGTCGCTTCTTTCCAGACAAATGTCCTTCTGGCAACATCTTTAGTGAAATTCAGAAATAAATCATTAGTTTCACTCATCAGAAGTTGTGATAATTTGCTAAACAGCAACACATACAAGATTTTGAACATACATGTAAATATGAGAGCAAGTACCTCCAGTGTGTATTTGTTGTCCTTGATATTTAGGGCAGCGGTAACCATGGATACCATACAGCCTGGTTTCACTTCCACTGGACCGATATTCTTTGCCAGCTGAGGAGTGATTTCTACAGTTTCAAACTGTCTTTTTATGGGTAGTGTTAAAATCTCTCCTCTTTTACAAGTAAGTGGTTGTGGGTCCTAGAGAGAAAAAACCTGTATGTTTACAACACCATTGTCCTACCATAGCCAAATAAAAATATATCAAAATCTCTGGGTTATGCCTCTACTCAAAGAAAATCAACCAAAAATAATAGAAACGCTGACTCATTCTATGGCTGATCATTAAACATTCATAAATTAACTGTACATCTACAGACATGATGGAAAATATCTACATGTAATAGGTGAAATTTTCATAAATTCTGAAGGTGAATTGATGATATGTATTATTAAACAGTAATTCAAAAAAAAGTCTACAATCACATCACATATATTTCAATGAGCCTGAATATTGACAATTCTCAAAGACCAGTCTAAGAGCCAAAATTGGGTCAACTGTGAACTTAATTTAAACAATATTTTATTCACTGATGGTATCGTAAATAGGATTGGGCAGCAGGCGCAGCCTATTTTAGCCCTCTCAGGGTCAACTGTGAAACTAAAATTATAAAACTAGAACACTTAAAAAATTAGCTCAAGACATTATCTAAGCTTAGAAAAACAAGGAAGGCTGGAAGTTTTTTATGCTTAGTTCTAGAATCACTGACAGAAAGATGAATTGAAAGATTTAACACTGAACAATTTCGGAAAAAAGGAATAATTCAAACATTAAGAATTTAGTCTAATAAATTTAAATGCCCTGTATGTAATACATATATAAGATACAGTATGACCTACATCTATTTGCTTACATAATCAATGACGAGGTCTGTTTTGTGGGTCAGGTTAGCCGGCGGGTGCACATAGGACTCAGACACCACAAGATGTCCCGGCTTTAGATCTCTCATCAACTTGTTCGCTTGTGAAAAATTCAGGCTTGTATCAATTGGACAGTAACAAACCTACAAACGCAAAAACTATGAAAAGAAATGCACTGATGAATGAAATTTTCTGGAAGTGTAAGAAGAGTCAAAATAAAATATATCTTGTGGACAGCATACTGTACCTTCATCTGAAGTGGTTGGAAAGGTGCTAAAGCTTCTATGTAAGGGAAATCAGGCTCTGCAATAGAAAATTAATAGCTTCCCTCAAATTAAAAAGAACTTCTGAGTTAAAGGCACTTGTACAAAATATACAAATAATATTCTCTACAATAATAAAAAATATACATGTATCTAGCTAAGCTTGATCTTTAAATTGAAATCACTCCATAACAGACTTTCTGATCTATGAGGCGGTCAGCCAGATTCAATCACCGGTGGCCAGATAGCTCAGTCAGTAGAGCACCTGACCAGTTGAACTGAATGAAGATTTTTAACAGTATTGTACTGTTATAATAAATTCAAGATGTAATAGTATTGTGTTAATGCAAGGTTTAATGATGTGATCAAAGTTTTTTGGTACTTAACAAGATTTTAACAACATACCAGTGAAGAGTATTGTGTTGCTGGAGGATTTGCCCCAGAGCTCCATAAAGTGTACAACATCTCCCATTCTCAGTGATGGATGGCCAGCAAATACAATGCATGGAGACTTAAAATCATTCTGTAGTCCATCTGTTAAACACACATAAACAACACTGATACAAAAAGTTAAAAAGATCAGTTTAGTAAACATTTTTAAGATACTGTACATTTGTGGAAGACATATACAAGCTGTGTTAAATCACATTTTACTTGCAGGATTTTTATTATTATAAAATTAAATACAGTGGAGCCTCGTTTACCCGGATGCTTTGGTTCCTAATTAATTTGTCCGGATATGTGAAGCGTCCAGATATCTGAATTACCAGTTAAACAAGACAAAATAACGTTTGAAATATTCCGTTCCGATGAAAAATCGTACGGATCGATACTGAAGCATCTGGATATCTGGTGTTCTGATATCTGAAGGTCCACTGTACATAAAGAAAGATAACTTTTTATTTATATGTCATGTTCTACAGTTTCTGTATTACTTCTTATTCATTGTTTTACATTTATATTGATTTTATAGAGAAATGCATGAACCCCTGGTAATCTATTACATTTTCTGTAAACATCTGTACATGCATGTACACTGTACATAAATAAACAATCAATGCTCTTTCTTCATTTGATGACATACCATGTATATTTGTGTAATGTCTCAGTCTTCCTATTGATACAAGCTGAAAGTAAACAATGTTCTTTGATTCACATGCCATTTAAAATACAAAACTTTTCATACATGTATTTTAAATACAGGTACATACATGTATCTGTTTGTCTGTATCAAATTACACACATCTAACAAACTTCAGTTTTATACATGTAGTTATAAAAATAAAACAAATTTCATGAAATCCCTTACCTCGGCATGAGGAAATGGGGGCTCTGGAAGATATACTTTGTTTTGTTTGGATGTTGATAGCCTAGTGAAGATCATCATCAATGTAAAAGTTCAACAATATTACATGTGCAACTAGAATATCATTAACAGGAACATTTCTACTAGATCCTTTGTCAACCCTATAAAAATGCATCTTCACATACATGTATGTTAATTTAAACATCTACAGCAAAAAGATTTCTTTCTTAATTATTTTGCAAGCTAAATTAAAAAAAAATGTGTAAAGCAAAAATTCCATGTAACACACTGACTTATTTGTTCATACCAAAACCCAGTTTATCTACACTGTAAGCTACTAAAAATTTTATCTTTTAAATATCTGTAAACTATTATTATATGATAAATAAGCAAACTGATATACCATTCTGCGTAGATATTGGAGTATGCTAATGAACTGTCTGACACAGGAGACAGGAAGTACAGAGGAATTGTGGTTAATCCACAGCTATCAAGATGGCCGCTTAAACATTCAAAAAGGTCAAAGGTCATTCCTGATGGGTAACAAGGCACAAGGACATTACCCCCGTTCTTTATTGTCACCACTGAAATAAAAAGATCTAACTGCAAATTCAAAATCTTACTTCGAAATCTTGACTCTGCATGATGCCAAGTGTGGATTTTTGGTTACCTGTGTTGACACAGAATTCACCAATCATCTGATCAGGGTTATAACCTGGGGTTTTTGTCATAGAACTAAGAATAATTAGGTCACTCTGTCTTAATGGGTCTGTGTCCATGGGCTGGAAAAGAGAGAAGCAAAAGGTTGTAGTGTTCTCTTAACTAAACAACGTCTGATACTGCTGTAACCTGTCTAATATTAGTACTCAGTGAAATGTTTTGTTTTCATATATTCATATAAAGCACATTCAGAGAGCTCTTATTCAAATCTACACTTACAAAAAAATGTACTTGTTTAAAAATCAATTTAAGCCAAATTTCATACATGTCAAATTGAATACATTTACAGTAACTTATTATTCTAATCACAGTAGCATTGGATTATACTTACTTTGGGGTGGGTGGTCAAAGTTGATGTTCCAGAAATGTAACAGATCTACAGAGATAAAAAGATTTTTGAAATGTACATGTACATATACTGCATATGTTTCAAAAATTTGATATACTAGTATGTAATGCTAGCTTTTTGTGAACACTTGACAATGCTGACAAGCCACTTTCTGTTAAAAACAGTCAAACACAGTTATCTCAAATGCAATGGGACTGTAAAAAATCTGAGCAATCAAAAGATACCAAATATAAAGGGTAAAATACATCAAAATATAATTTGCAACAACTCCCAAATAAGTACCGGGTATGACAAATCCATCGAATTTGAGATAAAGTTTGAGATACTGAAGTTTGCCTGTATGTAGTTAATTCACTCTCAATGCTTTAGGCTTTCCTTTTGTTTGGCAATTCATATACAGTCAAACCTGTTTTAAGAGGCCACCTTTGGGAAGTCTGGAAACTGGCCACTTAAGACAGGTGGCCTCTTATTCCAGTTTGCCCTCGAAATAGCGAGTCGGTCAATAAATAATCAACATTAAGCACTACACTTAAATTAATTAATCAGAAAATTAAATAGGTAAATGTTTTTTAGGTGTATATATATTAATTCATGCTAAAAAAAAAGAATTAAATAATTCCAAATTGTTACTTGATTTGTGCATGTTTCTGTTCCTACATATCAGTTAAACATCATGCATGATTTTTTACATTGAGATATTAAGTAAACTCTTTTAATAAGCATTTGAAGAAAAACATGTGCTTTACTATAATCTCTTTTTTATTTAAAAAAAAATAACACACATTTAAATAAAAATGTCTAGAAATTTATTTAAGTAAGTTCAAGTAATGTTCAGCAGTGTAACCCCCCCCCCCAATTCAATAAATCGGCAATTACCTTACTTGCTGGAGTTTTTAAAGTCTGGTTTTTGTTTTATATAAAGCTGTCAGAATTTCTATGTAATATAGATAGAAACACAAATAAGATTAACCAGTTGACCACAAAGGTGTATTTACGCAGTTGAAAACCATTCTACAGCTCAGGTGTCCTGTGCACTAGAGCGTAACTAATCCCTATCGATCGTCTTTCGATAGTGAAATTCACGAGATAATCATGCACTTTGTTTTCACAAGAGTAGCAATTAGGGTTTCTACATGGAATCAAAATTTAAAAGGTGTGAAAATATCGATAGCCCTGTATTAGGTCACATACTCTCAGAAAACATTCAAGGTAATGATGAATTAATATCGAAAAGTACAAAATCTAGTAGAAATATTAGCTTTAAGATTGAATTTCTTTAGCTCTGGAAAAATATTTATTGTAATTCAATTCTTTTAAACTTTCATCTTAAATTTTTTCATTAACACAAAGTTCAGAGTATCTACAAGTAATTTGTTTAATTGCTTTAATAGGTCAAATTGACCATCGAGCATATAATTACCCAAGCAAATGTGTTAAAAAGACGCGATAGAATTGCAACAAGTGACGAAATGGCCGCTTATTTCAGAGTCCATAAGACTGTGGGTGATGATTTGAGTGGCCGCTGGCCGCGTTACACAGGTGGCCATTTATTCCAGTTAAAATATATAGTAAAAGTCGTCGGGGGGAACTGAAAGTGGCCGCTGACCGCGAGTGGCCGTTGATTACGGGTGGCCGCTAAGACAAGTTTGACTGTAGTTTATTTATGTTCTGATAAGTAAGGTTTTGGTAACCAATGGTTACACAGAGTTGTTCAATTACAACATGAAATGCTACAATTCACCTTTTGGTATGGGGACTTGATTTACCTTTTGGTACGGAGACTTGATTCACCTTTTGGTATGGGGACTAGATTTACCTTTTGGTACGGAGACTTGATTTACCTTTTGGTATGGGGACTAGATTTACCTTTTGGTACGGAGACTTGATTTACCTTTTGGTATGGGGACTAGATTTACCTTTTGGTACGGAGACTTGATTTACCTTTTGGTATGGGGACTAGATTTACCTTTTGGTACGGAGACTTGATTCACCTTTTGGTATGGAGACTAGATTTACCTTTTGGTACGGAGACTTGATTCACCTTTTGGTATGGGGATATGGGGACTAGATTTACCTTTTGGTACGGAGACTTGATTTACCTTTTGGTATGGGGACTAGATTTACCTTTTGGTACGGAGACTTGATTGTCCAGTTACAACTGCCAATGCTGTACCCAGAACTACAGGCTGTGATAGTCAAAGCTCCAAATATGTTCTGCAAAAAAAAACACCACTTACAAATTTTATCACTGACCTGAATTTTGAACTATTTAATCTGGCTTTTAAGAAATATTATACAATTATTGCTGTTTTTTGAGATTAATACAATGATTTAGCCACCTGGGGAGTACAATATTCACTGAGCCAAGAGGGCGAGGTGAATATTGTACTTTGAAGGTGGCTAAATCATTGTATTGACTGAAAAAATTGTTTTATTATATGATTCAATGATTAAATGATACAACTCATTACTTGTTGGCATTTCTTGAAGTCCTAACCAATTACAAAAAGAGAAGCAGAGTTACAATGTAAATAAACCTCACCTGTTGTATTAATTTAAAATGTTTAAAATCTACTTAAGTTGCCAGGAATGAAAAAAAAAAATGTCAGGCTCTTTTCTGTGATAGATTTTGAAAGGAAGTAGGATTATCAGTGATAACTGACAGCTTAAACAGTAAAAATGACTTGTAAGTTGTTTGTTTAGAAAAGGTATCAGAGGGAGGGGTGTCCTGGCACCCCCACTTACCACCCCACTTACCACCCCACCCCAAATTATATATTCACCGAATGTTATGTTTACATGAGTAAAAGTAGGTAGCAGGTGTAATAGCTTACCAAACCTATTTGTATCAATTTGGAATTTCCCCGATCTATTTTTAGATCATTGTGGAGAAACACAATATGTAATGACATTAACAACAATATTAATAAAAATCCAAAGTCATTCTGGAAATTACTCAATAAATTAGATAAAATCAATACTGGACAAATTTCATCTCATGATGTTCACCCTGAGGAATTTTATCAGTTTTTTAAAAAACTCAACAAAGCTGACAACAATCACAATAATTTTCATAAAAGTATAATAGATAAATTTCATGTCTTGAAAGAAAAACTACATCATAACCATTTCCTTGAACCAGATTTTACTATCACTGAAATAAGAAGTACCCTTAAATCCCTGAAAAATGGAAAGAGTTCTTCCATGGATATGATATCAAATGAACTGTTAAAAAGTGGGGGATCTGTAATGCTGAAACCTCTTGAAAAATTATTTAACTTTATACTTAATTCTGGTGTATTCCCAAAAAGTTGGAATGAGAGCTATTTAGTATTACTGTATAAGTCGGGTAATATGCTTGATCCTAACAACTACCAAGGTATATCAATTACTTCAAATCTAGGAAAACTTTTCAACAGAATAATCCATACTAGGCTACTTGAATTTGTAAACTCTACATCACTGATAAGTGAAAATCAAATTGGTTTCAAGGAAAACTGTAGAACATCAGACCATTTGTTCTCAATAAAAACAATAATTGATCACTACAAAAACAAAAAGGTCTATGCTGCTTTTATTGATCTTAGAAAGGCATTTGACACTGTATGGAGATTAGGTTTATTCTATAAACTTCTTGAATATAATATTTCCCAAAAAATGTTCAATATTTTATTTTCCATGTATAGTAATACAATGAGTAGAATCAAATTTTCTGATGGATTAAGTGATGTATTCAATTCTGAATGTGGTGTCAAACAAGGGGATGTCTTAAGTCCCACACTTTTTAATGTTTTTATTGATGGTATTGTCCATGACTTAAAAAATGGAAAATGTGATCCTGTGCAAGTAAACAAAATTCATGTAAATTGCCTGTTATATGCTGATGATATTGTAATATTCTCAGAAAGCAAAAGCGGTTTACAAACCAGTCTTGATATTCTCAGTAACTATTGCTCAAATTAGAAACTTCAAGTTAATGTAGATAAATCTAAAGTTATGATATTTAACTCAAATAGCAAGCCTCAAGGAAATGAATTTAGTTTTAATGGTAATGCAATACAAATTGTACCAAGATACTGTTATTTAGGTATTATGATGAAATGTAATAGGAAGTTTAATTTAGCAACAGCTGTGCTTATTGAAAAGGCTAGAAAAGCATGTTTTAAAATGAAAAGAATTATTGGATTTGATAACCCATGTAAACTTTTAGAAAAACTCTTTGATGCTATTGTACTTCCAGTTCTTCTCTATTGTTGTGAAATATGGGGAGTGGATCTCTCATCCAAAGATATTTCAAATATTGAAAATTTTCACTTAAAATTTATTAAAGACATCCTTGGAGTGCACTGCAAAACATCCAATGCTGGTTGTTTAGCGGAACTTAAAAGACTACCACTTTGGTCCAAAATTTCCCTCTCTAGTATCAAATATTGGAATCACCTGAAAACTTCTGATTCTTTGGCCTTTAAACTTTACCAATCCACAAGTAACTGTAATTCTTGGACTAAGAAATTATTTTCTATTCTAGATAATCTTGGATTCTCAAACATTACAAAATATACAGGTTCCATCCAACACCTTTTACCAAACATTAAACAAAGAATCATTGATCAGTGCACTCAGGAGCAAACGTCAAAAATCTTTGGTTCAGAAAAACTTGATTTCTTCAAGAAAGTATACTCAGGAAAAAGAAGTCCTTATGTTGATTTACTCAAAAAAAGATCTGAGAGATCCTCTCTTAGTAGAATTAGACTAAGCGCACATAAACTTGCAATAGAAAGTGGTAGATATATTTCCACATCAAGAAATGAAAAATATTGTAATGTTTGTAATACTGGTGTGATTGAGGATGAAATACATTTTCTTTTTCAATGTAATTCTTACTCTAAGCTAAGAAACACATTCTTTAGTAATATTTATAACATAACAAAGAAAAATAATAATTTTAGCAATGAGAAATATATGTTACAATTATATGTAAACAACTAGAAACGAACTCGTTGCGAGCAACGAGAGGTCTTCCGTCCGTTTCAGGAAAAGAACCTAAAATCGAGCTGAAAAAGTGATAAAAAAAATTTGGTCACAAAGGGGATTGAACCCAGGTCGCCAGCGTGAAAATCCAACGCGCTTTTTCCTCTTTATTCCCAACACGCTTAAATTATGCGTTTGAGTCCACTGCTCTAAATGTCCTTGAATATACTTCTTCAACAATACACCTGTCGAAGAATCACGAAAGACGGCCACGATTTATAATTTCGCGCCAAGCGCCACAAGTTAATCTGCGCGCCTTTTCTTTGGAATGTTTCATTAAATAGGGGTGATAGTTTCAATAGAATAATGAAAAAGGAACGTTCTTTAAGCCTAAATTTTGAGGTTTAGAAAATATATTCAACAGATTGTACATATTCTATATCTTATATAGGTAAGTAACACAAAAGAAGTGAAATGGTAATCATTTTAAACTTTTTATTAATTACCAGTTTATCCCGTAAGTGAACTTACCCGATTCTCTACACCTTCATCGAAAGGTAGAAAAGGTTCGATGAAAGACATGTCTCGCCCTTCGACGGTCAAGGAATCAGATTTCATTTATGTTCAATGTTCAACTTTAAATATCTTTGAGAAAAGAATGTTAATATAAACTCCATTAGACGATCTTATTTAAAAAAAAGGTTTTCTTATTTCTGTCTTTTGTATTATTTTAATATGACTCAAGTGTGCATGGGAAACACAGTGGTTACGTTTGTGAAAAACGAATAAATTCTGAATACTGCTCTAAATATAGTTATGTATACAGTACACCTGCAACAGTACACCTGTCTAAGAATCATAAAAGGCGGGCCACTATTCATAATCTGGCGACAAACACCATGAGTAAACATTCTTGCTTATCTTTTGGACTGATCTATCAAATAGGTGTAATAGCTTCAATGATATTAAATATTAATTTAAACAACTTCTTATCGCCTTTATTTTATTTCGACGTTAAGAAAGTAAATTTAACACATTGCACACACATTTCTAGCCCAATTACACTAAAGCAGTAAAACGGAAATTAAGTTTTATAATTGTCACGAAATTGCAGCGTACTAATTGGAGAAAGTCCACGTTGATTTTTTACTTTTCATATATCATTTAGTCAAACGCTCAGCTGCCTCCATAAACACCTACTTGCGAAATGGCGGAGGTGACAGAGACAGTCGCCATCTTGGGTCCGCTTCAGATTTTCAAATATTAATATCTATAGTTCAGATTAACCAATATTAAAACAACTTATATGGTAAGCATCAATAGAAGTGTCTCTATTAATATTCCAAAAATAAATGAAAAATATTGAAAAACAAAAAAAGTTGAAAATTTGGACTTTTTGATTTGGCTTCCGGTGGCGACAGGAAGTTCTGACGACGAACGAAAAGTTGCGTCCTGGAAAGTATTGATCATCATCTATAAACTCTGAAAGTTTCACATTGATATCTTTTACCGTTTTTGAGTTTAATTGTGGACAAAATGTCATTTTAAAATCAGGAAAATGGTCCAGAACTTGGCACCAGAGAGGAATTTCCAAAAACTGTCTTGGAACTTTCAAGAGTATCTTACAACACATCTTTCCTGAAAATTTCATGTAATTCTATCCAGTAGTTGTCGAGAAATCGTGTCAGAAAAATAATAATAATAACTAGAAACGATCTCGTTGCGAGCAACGAGAGGTCTTCCGTCCGCTTCACGAAAAAAAAAAACCTTGTAAAATCGAACTGAAAAGTGATTCAAAATTTTGGTCACAAGGAGGATTGAATCCAGGTCGCCAATGTGAATGGGCTTTTTTCTCTTTTACCCACAACGCGCAAACCATTAAGCCACTGGGAGTACTGCTCTACATATACTTGTGTATACTTTTGCAACAGTACACCTGTCTACGAATCAGAAAAGGCGGGGCACTTTTCATAATTTTGCGCCAAACGCCACGAGTAAATATTTGGCCTTTTCTTTGGACTGATCTATTAAATAGGTTTTTAGCTTCAATGAAATTAAAAAAAATAAAACGTTCTTATCGCCTTTACTTTATTTCAACTTTAAGAAAGTATATTTAACACATTGTACACATAACATATCGTACCCAACCCAGTTACACTAAAGCAGTGAAACGGAAATTTAGTTTTAAGATTGACACTGAATTGCAACGTACTACTACGTGAAAGTCCACGTAGTTTTTCACATTTCATGTATCCTTATGTCAGAATGGTTTAATCAAACGCTCAGCTGCCCCCATAAACCCCTATTCGCGAAATGGCGGAGTTGACAGAGACAGCCGCCATCTTGGGCTCGCTTCAGATTTTCAAATATTAATATCTAGAGTTCAGATTAACCAATATTAAAACAATTAATATAGTAAGCATCAACAGAAGTGTCTTTATTAATATTCCAAAAATAAATGAAAAATATTGAAAAACAAAGAAAGTTGAAAATTTGGACTTTTTTAATTGGCTTCCGGTAGCGACAGGAAGTACTGACGACGAACGAAAAGTTGCGTCCTGGAAAGTATTGATCATCATCTATAAACTCTGAAAGTTTCACATTGATATCTTTTACCGTTTTTGAGTTTAATTGTGGACAAAATGTCGTTTTAAAATCAGGAAAATGGTCCAAAACTTGGCACCACAGAGGAATTTCCAAAAATTGTCTTGGAACTTTCAAGAGTATCTTAAAACACATCTTTCCTGAACATTTCATTTAATTCTATCCAGTCGTTGTCGAGAAATCGTGTCAGAAAAATAATAATAATAATAATAATAATAAGAAACAGTACAATAACTATAAGGTCTTCCGTGAAGACGGAAGACCTTAATAATAATAAGAAACAGAGCAATAACTATAAGGTCTTCCGTGAAGACGGAAGACCTTAATAATATACAAAAAGTCTTGAAAGTTACTGTTAAATTTATCAGAGACTGTTTTGAACTTAGAAGTCAATTACTTGACAATTTTTGAAAAATATGTAAACATTTAATGATGTTCAGTGGGCCTTTGCCAATTATTGTAATTGTGTTTGTGCCAATAAAGTATTTGTATTTGTATTTGTATTTATTGAGTGACTTACCCTTTTTTCATTGTACCCCACTGTCTGTACCGTTGACAGACAGGTCTGTACATTATGTCTGGTGTAACATTGAGTGACTCACCCTTTTCTCATTGTACCCCACAATCTGTACTTTGGACAGACAGGTCTGTATATCGTGTCTGGTGTAGCACTCCCGCCATGCTGTGGGTCGTATTGCCTCCCTGAGAGGGGCGGGGAGAGAGGACAGAATTCCCTCAGATTTCCACTTTGAACACTTCTTATTTTGGGGATTCCTTTCTACATAGGTGACCAGTTCCTCCATATACTGCCTGAAAATAGGTGTAAAGAAAAGCCTGTTAGAGTGTATGATTTGCAAAACACAGCACACAATCTTGATTTCCCACATTGAATAAAGTGCCCCGCCACAGCATGATACGCCCGTCAAATATTGTTCAATAATCATAAATTGGTTAGGATGCAAGAAAATCAGGTAGCCTTGATTAACAGATTGACACAGATTTCAATTATCTATTTTCCATTTCTTATTATACATCTCTAAGAGACTTACAGTGTAGGGATTGATTATAACAAATAATACTAGTGAGACATGACTGCAATTTGTCGCAAATATGTAAAATTTGAAATATAATGTTTTTTTTTCAATTAACACATGTATAATTAGTTTTAATCATATTGTACAATACTAATTTAGTTTTAATCATGGCATTATCATGCATACACTAAAACATCAATTTGTTTTAATTAATAACACCAATTGAAAGATCTTTATCTGGATTAGCTATCAAGAACTCTTAATTAACACAACTATGAGGCCATTTCTTTTTACCCAACTCCCAAGAGATAAATTAAGATAACTAGATTAAGATAAACCAGATCTAGAGATGCTCTTAGCTCCTGACAATAAACTCATTAATTTCTCTCTAATTTGACATGCAAATTTCTGCTATCAAAATTCTTCTTGACCAGTGCTTGATAATTAAGCCCATGGGACAAACTGAATTCCTCTCAAAGCATAAACATTTGTTACAGATTGCTGTAAAGTATATAATGAAAAAATAAGTTTTTACTTAATTTAACGTTTTTTAAAAAGCTAGGATACAACAATATTTTTACATTTTTTAGGATTATGAAATTTAGAATTTAATAGACATAGTATTTTTTAAAAAATTCATTTTAATTATAGGTCACAGTGACCTTGAAATAGGCCGCGACACACCTTCTACTTTAGATGTATACTTTTGCCAAGTTTGAAAGCTCTAGGTCTAATAGTTTTCTAGTTATGAGCCGGACAGGATTTTTCCATATTTGGCTATAGCATCTTTATTAAAGGTCAGAGCGACCTACTTTTTGTGCGCGACACACAGTCTACCCAAGAAGTATGAGTTGACAAAGTTTGATAATCCTAGGCCTAATAGTATTCAAGTTATGAGCCGGACAGGAATGGACAGACGGACAGACGGACGGACGGACGGACATGAAGCCTATAACATAATACGTCCGGTCTTAAGACGGGCGTATAAAAACTATTAGTATTTTACACTTTTCATTTTCAATTCAGTTTGATTTAATAGTTTTTCTATAGAGATTCGACAGACTAATCAAAATTCCTATTTACAATTATTTAACTATGGAACATTTTTTGTGCTTCCATGAAAATTTTGAAAATGAATTTTTGTAAAAATAAAGGTGTATAATTACATATTTCTTTTATCCATTTTTAACTAGCTGTTATTTCATACATTTTACACGGTAGTCTTATTGATGATTCAAACAACATAGTTTGAATAATTATCATTATACAACTATCGTTTTGTTGATTTTGATCAACACCTAAACATTAACTGGCTTATTCTTATAACCCATCAATACCTTTTCTGATAACAGAAAACATTAATACCACATGTATCTAATAAGAAATGACTCAATACTACCTTCCTATTTGTAGAGTGGGTTCTGTACAATAAATCGTTCCTTTGAATCCTGAATATTCTGTTATATATGGTAATGCCAACATTGTATTATGATTGGACAAAAGAATAGCATCCACTTCTGAAAGGGTTGTCATACCCAGCTGTAAAATTGAGTAAAACAAGCATCACTGAAAGTTTACACTTAACTCACATCAGATTTATTAATATGTCATAACAGGCAGTAAAACCAAGTAAACATCCATCACTGAGATTTTACACTTAAAAGTGGATAAAACAACAAATGAGAATTAAAATTAATTTGAAATTTCACATTAATCTTCTCTTTTCTATAGCTAATAATATGTATCACAGTGTTAAAATTGATTTTCCCCCAGCTGTGTCTTACCTCTGGGGAGCAGAATTCCAGTGACCCATCTACAAATACAGACCCTGCCACTTCTCGAAGTTCATCTCCCTGGTAAAAAAAAAAATCATTAGATCCTCAATCAGTTGTAAACCTATTTTTTTTATGTTATCACTCTAAAGAATTATTTATTAGTCTTTGTTATTTCATTTAAGATTTTTGAATATGGTGATTATTTAATATTTATATTACAGATACCAATTTCTCCTCTCAAGCACCTGCTAAAAATATTGATAACGATGAAAGTATTGCTCTTCATGAACAACCTACCATACTACACTGTATTTATTTTTGGAGGAATGAAAGTTTCTTGGCAGAGTGGGTACAAAAAGTCAGAGCTGGATTCAAGGATGAATTCAAGAATGGATTAAAAAAAATAAATTAAACTTGATGATATATAAATCATCAAGTCTTTTGCAAATTTAAAGGATAACACAGTGTTTTCATTTTTCTTAGGAACCAAGAATTTAATGGAAAAAAAATTCTTTCAAATAAAAAATTAACACTGGAATTTAACACCTTCATTTTATTTAAAAATAATATTGTATACTTTGTGTGTAGAGATGAATTAAAAGCCTCTTTTTACTAAACAAAAGCATGCTTAAACTATAATAAAAAAAAACCCAAACAAAACATGTAAATAAATTAAAAACATGAAAAATAATGCTCACCAATATTTTGTCTTTTTCTTTGTCACTGTGAATCCATTTTTTATAAGTATTATCAGATCTGGAAAAGACTTTTTTATTTACTATTTGTAATTCATAAATTAAATACAAAATACACCCTCTTTATATCATCACTGGGTCATTGTTAATTGTATGTGTTGCTGTCATAACAGAATAAGATATACATTTATTAAATGTGTTTCCAACTCACTGTAAAAGGAGCCAAAAGTGCAGGGCTGATGCATAGTAAAAGTTGTCAGCCCTGCCAAAGATCTAGCAACTAGCTTGAGAAATAAATTTGTTTTTAACAATTTTGTGACTGGAAACAAGTTACCATAACTTTGATCCCAAATCGGAAGAATAACAAATTCTTATTCTTGGCTTCTTAAACTTTGCTACTGATACTATTTATTGATATGAAAGTTATTTATCAAATTTGTGATTTCAACATGTCCAAACAGGCATCAATACATGCATCTTGGGCAATTGTGTGCACAATTATTTCAAACACTGGCAAATATAAAATGTGTTCCCCACTTAACTCTGTAAATGATATCAAAATAGCGAGCGCAGCGAGCATCGTGAAGTGACACTCGCGAAAGGAGCTCAATAGACTAACGTGTAAGAACAGAGGGAATTCGGAAAGAAATCTGTACATACGTCAGGCAAATTTCTCTGTGAAACATGCTCAGAATTCCTTTACTACCCAATGTCCTTTGCGCAAATAAATAAATAAATAATAACATAAAGCAAATAAAGTGCCGCGCCACAGCATGATACGCCCGTCAAAAAAATTACAATTTTCTTGAACAGTTTAGGTGCAAGAAAATCACATCAACCTTGATTCTAAGATTTCGATGATTTGTCATTTATCCATCCCCTGTGATGTAGGCATCAATTATAATAAATATTACATCACTGATAGATTTCTGTGCTGGTTGTGTTAGACCTTGTCAAATGCCCATCATCAAATTAGTCTTAACAACTTAATCTATACCAAATTAATTTTGAAAAAAAAGGCTGGCCATCAAATGACATATGTTATAAACTGACCAGCAGTTCTTCTGTCTAATCCCCAAAGGGCTGCTTAATCAGAGCGACTGAGATAGCTACCCTTCCTACATTGAACTCATTAATTAATCTTTAACTGGATGCTTGTCTACTCATTACTACCAAGAGATGAATGGGTCTGCACTATAATTTTTTTTTTAAACATATAAAATACTCTCAGATTTTTTTTTTTTTGGTTGAGATTAAATGTCCGACAGATTTTAGTATGTAATTCATATGGACATGCTGATTCAACCCCACCCCATAAAATTAGTTTTTAAATTAATAATATTACATAATATCAGATTAGTCTATTATGCAATATCAAATTAGTTTTAATTACTTTTCATCAAATTCATTTCAAAACTTAAGCTAGTCAACAAGAGCTATTTTTAATCAAACAGGCTTACCCATTTGCCCAATTCTCATGGGATATAGATAACGCCAATGCTCTGTCAATAGCTCCTCGCACTCAAAACCCATTAATTTCTCTCTAATTTGACATGCAATTTTCTGTTATCAAAATTCTTCTTGACCAGTGCTTGATAATTACACTCATGGGAGACATGGGATTTCTCTAACATACATTATATTTGTTTTAGATTGCTGTCAAGTATATGCTTAAAAAAAATAAGTATTTTCTTGATTTAACACTTTTTTAATAAGAACAGTGCAATACTCTTACATTATTTGGGATGTGTAAAGGAATAGTAAAAAGACACATTTTTTTTTTTAAAATCCACTTAAATTAAAGGTCACAGTGACCTTGAAATAGGTCGCGACACACCTTCTACCTAAGATGCATAAACTGGCCAAGTTTGATGATTGTAGGTCTTATGGTTTTCTAGTTATGGGCCGGAAAGGATTTTTCCATATTTGGCTATAACTTAATTAAAGGTCAGAGCGACCTACTTTTTGTGTGCGACACACCTTCTACCCAAGATGCATCAGATGACAAAGTTTGGTAATCCTAGGCCTAGTAGTATTAAAGTTATGAGCCGGAAACGAAAAAGCTAACAGACAGACGGACAGACGGACGGACACGAAGCCTATAACATAATACGTCCCGTCTTAAGACGGGCATATAAAAAGGCTATCAGTTTGTAGAAATCTTTCAAAGAAACAAAAAATAACTCTGCAATGTTTTTCGACCAAAATTGCACTAGGTCTATAGTTTCAACTAGACGCCTGGCCATCTCCCTAAGCTGCTACGAGCTCCTTGACATCTTGTGAAGTCACAACTAGTTGAGATGTCTCGTGCGTCTTGATGTTTGAAGTGGCGGAGCAATTTTTCAAGTGTTTTTGATGGTACAACTGCGCTAGCCCCCAACAGTCACACCGTAAAACATATTAATTAGTCTATACACAGGTCTAGCTATCCTGCTATAGTCTATAGTATAGTGGGGTAGACATCCCTCTATAGCGGGGCTGATGTCATATGTAGGCTTTTTATGTCATCATAATTACAAGATTAGGAGGTGCAGTGCACCTATGAGCTTTAAATATTTGAGTCAACAGCTCTTAATTAAATTTTTCAGAAAGGAAACATTGATTTTTGTAAGTTTAAAATAAGAACAAAATTGAATATCTATACAAACAGTTATTCTTTGATGAAAAATGTTGCCATTTGTTCCCCCAGTAAAAACATACTTGTTTGGAGCCACAGATAATGGCAGAAACTTCAGAATCTGAGCAATGTCTAACCCACAGTCCAGCATCAAAGTGACTCCTTTGAAGTAAAGGACGAAGCATGGTTTGCTTGGGTTTCCTGACAGACAAGACTACAATTAAAATAAATACACAGCAATGTAACATTTTGCAAAACTTTTGAATGGTTAACAAAATTAGACTGGCCATAACCAGATCAGCAGGTCTATTTTGTAGACTATTTTCCACTTTTATTTCCAGATATCAGTTGTCAGATAGATAAGGAGTAAAATCATGCAAAGCATCCCATGTGATATTATTATAGCGAGCGCAGCGAGCTCAATAGACTAACGTGTATGAACAGAGGAAATTCGGATTGAAATCTGTACATACGTCAGCCAAATTTCTCTGTGCAACATTCCCAGAATTCCTGCACTACCCAATGTCCTTTGCGCGAATAAATCAAAAATAGTAAAAAAATTAAAGCCAATAAAGGAACATTGTTTCTTACCGATATCTTAACGAAATGATTTTGCCTTACCTTATTCAAACCAGAAGTGTTCAAGTCTCTGTCGAGACTGTAGCTCTACTGGTTTGTACTTATCAAAAACCATTGCACTATTTTATGTATCTTGGTGTAGTCTACTTGTGTGCCAACTTATTTTGAAATCAAACTAAAACTGTAGAAGGAGTAGCGTTTTAAAGGAATTTCACAGAAAATTCTATTTTTAGTAACTATGGTAACACCTATCATCGAAACCAAAACCCGATGCACTATTCTATGTATCTTAGTGTAGTCTACTTGTGTGCCAATTATATTGAAATCGGACCAAAACTGTAGAAGGAGTAGCGTTTTAAAGGAATTTCACAGAAAATTCCATTTTTAGTAACCATGGCAACACCGTTCATTGAAATCAAAAACCGATGCACTATTCTATGTATCTTAGAATAGTCTACTTTTGTGACAAGTTATATTGAAATCAGACCAAAATTGAGGAAGGAGTAGCGTTTTAAAGGAATTTCACAGAAAATTCTATTTTTAGTAACCATGGCAACACCGTTCATCGAAATCAAAAACTGATGCACTTTTCTATGTATCTTAGTGTAGTCTACTTGTGTGCCAAGTTATATTGAAATCAGACCAAAATTGTAGAAGGAGTAGCGTTTTAAAGGAATTTCACAGAAAATTCTATTTTTAGTAACCATGGCAACACCATTCATCGAAATCAAAAACCGATGCACTATTCTATGTATCTTAGTGTAGTATACTTGTGTGCCAAGTAATATTGAAATCAGACTAAAATTGTAGGAGGGGTAGCGTTTTAAAAATTGTTTACAGACAGACGGACAGACAGACAGACAGACAGACAGACAGACGGACGGACGCCGGACGCATTACTATCGCATAAGCTCTTCTGGTCTCTGACCAGTAGAGCTAAAAAATACCCCCATGCCACAACACCGGCCTTCACCTTGCCCTTCGGAAATGATACAAATGACGTCACCGGAAACTTACGAATTTTGACGAAGTTATGTCGGTTGCTTCCGTGAGACTCGGAAAACATGTTGCGGTGCATAGCAACATGGTGGCTAAAACATAGCAACAACTTACTTGAAAAGAACGATTTAATGCAATCTCTTTTCCATAAAACTAGCGTTTGCGTCCTAAGTCAACAGAACTTTTTATCTGACGTCATACTTTCGTCACTTTAACGGTTCAGGTATTTCCGATTTTGTCGGAAACTTCCGAGAAGTTTGGAATCTCGTTCCCGATGCTTGGGAAATGATTTCTTTTTATTGTTTTGTTTTATTCTTTTTGCTTTCTTTTTCTTGAATGATAGACAGTACATGTGTAGGTTTATGATAGTAAATAAACTGCGCTCGCCCCAACGGTCACACCGTAAAACATATTATTATTACCAATTTCATTTTATGGGGGTTTTTTTCTTGGTAAATCTCGCCTGTCTTCTTCACATGGGCGCAGCCATATTGAATTTGAATCACAATCTTTTGAATGTTTTATTTTTCTATACCTATCCGCTTTTAGCTTTTAAGCGTATGAGTGATCCAGAATTTAGTGTACTTTCATTTTCCATTGAATGAAAACATGGGTACAACATCAGAGCCAAGTTGTACTCTTTACGTGCGGCATTTGCCGTCTGAACTTAACAACAACGACAAAGAGGATTTACTTGTGCATTTTGGTGCTACTAAAGTGAAAGTTATGGGAATAAAAGGACCCATGGTAAACATATACGAGAATTACTAGGTCCAGCACAATCTCTTGATTAAGCTATATAGCTTTATTAAGCTATTCAAAATAGATTGATAAAGCTATTTATTTGCAATTTTTCACAAAAACGTTTTTTGAAAGAAATAAACAAAAAGTCGCAAATATTTGACTATTCATATATGTAGTATGGACCACAGGGGCTTGCTCCTGGCGTGTTAAAAATATTAAAAAAACAAAAACATAAACGATATACTATAAACTTCGTTTATGTTTTTTTTTTTTTTAAATATTTTTTACACGCCAGGAGCAAGCCCCTGTGTATGGACTATCAAAAATACAACCTAATTCATAGAAAGATTTAACATTGCTGCTGTTGAATACTTTTAAGCAAAATATGAATTTCCATTGTTTGAGTAACTGTGTGTGCGGTGAGGCGTGGGTAAGTATGATTGCTTCTCATTGTGCTGAACTGTTACTAATCAATTATCCTGTTGGACATAATTGGCCTCCTTTATAATTTCATTCAAGAAATAACTGTGGTCACTCATCAATAGCCCCAAAACTTTTAAAAATTTGAGTACAAAGTCTCTCAAGGAGACGCAATTTGGTGAGTGATTTTTACATGCATTGTATTCAGAAGAATACAAAGTTTAAATTTTCCACTGCAACAAGGTGCGACTTTTTGCACATGTTGAAAAAATAACACATTTGACAAAAAAGTCTGAGAAAATAGCTTAATCAAGCTATTCTGAATAGCTTAATAAAGCTATATAGCTAAATCAAGCTGTATAGCTTAATAAGAGATTGTGCCGGACCTGATTACTAAAGAACATCTGAAAGACTGGGTGTATGCTTCATTCATTTAGTATATAGATTCTTTTTATTTTTTTTCAGAAACATACTGCATTTGCTACTTTTTCTGACCATGACTCTGCTAAAAAGGTATTTAGTAAACTTAACTTTTAAAAAATCAACAAGCATAGATTTTGAAGTGACCAAGAGTCACTTACTGCATGACTAAGTATCTTATATTGGCAATTATGTATGTCCTTTGTCTGATTCTTGTAATTAACAGGCATTGAACCAGCTTCATCAGCTAGAAGTATGTGGATGTAAACTCATTGTAGAATTTGCCAAAAGTACACAGAGAAAGAATTTTCCTTCACTGCTCGAAAATAAGAGGTTATTCTTGCAGAGTTATAGTCAGTAAATATATCATAAAATGATCAATGCATCAGGAACTATTGTATAAAATGTTAAAAATATCAGAAAATGCCATGTAAGATGTTTACAGCATCAGTTTAAAAATTGCTTAATTAAACAGAAAACCACCAGCAGAAAGCAGTGACAATCTTCATGAGACAGAAGATGATAAACCTGAGGAGTATCTGCCAACAGAAAATACTTTTAAAACCTGGAGGTAGATATGCTTTTCTACAAAACCTAATATAAGATTTAATATAAAATATGTTTGTTTAGTCACCAGACTGACCCAATATTTAATCGCCAACCCATTTTTTGTCGTAAAAATCCAGAGGTCACTGGCTGATCAGTTTAACTTTAACATGCATCTTAATTATACAAGCATTCAAAACTAAAATCCAAAGTACAGACAGAAAATGGCAAGTTCAATATCTACATCAACTTGTTCATAGCAGTTTCATTATCATTGTGTGGTAGTTGTAAGGCATTTTATTAATCTAGCTTCTGTTGATATGGTGTGAAGGTCTATGTGTATTCTTTTGTTATAATCTTTATATTTGACCTTTGACTCTAATTTCAATAACTTCCTTAGTATTCCACTTTTCACTTTCAGCAAGTGAAAAAAAAATAAACTTAGGCCAACAATAAAAATTGATATTTTTTTTATGAACACCAACTGCAAAATAATCCGTACCCAATCATTTTTTCAGCACTTTTTTTCTAAGTTTCCAGAGAAATTGTTTTATTTTAAAAATAATTAAAAGGTATACAAGTTCTTTAGACTGGGCCATCCTTAAAAAATTGTTTGTTTGGAATTGCCGCCTGAAGGGTTTCAGACACTGGAGGGAGGGAAGAAAATTTTTGTTTGTTAAATTGAAGATTAACAGTAAACAGTAAATACATTTTCTGACTTTTAAAGAAAGCATCTACCATCAACAAAAAACCTAATTTTACATAGATCTGGCACTATATTTCAGTGTTTTGTATGGTGCATGTGATAAATGTAATGGGCAAAAAAATTGATTAAATAAAAAAAAATCTTCTTACTTTTGGTCAATAAATTTTTTTCAGGAGGGGGCATTTCAATGAGGCGGGAGGCAGTTCCAAACAAACTATAATTTTATATTGGCCCTGCTCTTTGATTGAAAATTTTTATCGCAATTCACTTGTATATATAGCTATCCAGTGTGTAGTGAAAACATTAATTAATAAATTTCCAAGTCTGTGATTTTTATGACAGTTCAATTTGGTCAATACTGTAAACAAAAAAAAACTACTGTAAATCACGTTTTATTCGCGAGAACTTAATTTTCGCGTAATTACGCGAGACAATGAGCTCGCGAATATTTAATTCTCGCGTTTAAAAGTATTCCTTACGATTATATAGAGTTAAAACAACAATTCGTGAAAATTATGTCTCGCTAATAAAGCGTCAATGACTATCTCGCAAAATTAAGGTGTCGCGAAAATTTAGTGCTCTACAGTACCTACCTTGAAAAATGTGGGTCGGAGTACATCTAGCAAAAATAATTTGAATGATAGCTTTACATTCTTCATTTTGTTTAAATTATGAATAAATCCTAAACTCATGTGTGGACTAAGGGCAATTTACATGTACATATACTCTGCTACTTCAAAGAAAAGTCTGCAACTTTTAAAGAAGGGTGCCATTTTTTCTTAATGATGAATGAATCACAGAATGGTGCCTTCTCCATTTCTTTTCAGGATGGAATATCCCAGGAACCCTAAGCTGCATTACTTGTATCCTCCCCCAACTGTGGCCATAGTAACCAATATAGCCAATGCTCTGGCTTCATATCCAAAATTCTATGTCCAGGTAAGTCCTTCAGTAAATGAGAGAGGAGACAAACATAATCTGTAAATTATGTGTTAAGCTCATTTTGTGAACATAAGTAACTGTGAAGATTCTGGCATATATAGATATTCATTTGTAGTGTAATACACTCAATTTCAGCTTACACCCATGAAAGATACTAGGCATTGGGGACTTAGATTTGTACCTAATACAAGTAGAAATGTATATATTTTATCTAAGCAATGTCTATAATTTTGCTTCAGGTGCTCCATCTAATGAACAAAATGAACCTGCCTGCCCCGTTTGGACCTGTTACCTCCACACCTCCTATAGTGAGTATAACCACAGGCACCTGAATTTTTACCAATAAGTCGCTAAATTAGCAGAATATTGAAAAATTTTACCCCCTCTATATATACTGTATACAGGGAAATTTTCGCCCCCGTTTTATTTTCGACCCTTTCGCCCTCTTCCTGATTGGGCAAATTTAAAACGGTGCGAATTCAAATTACACATCATAATTTCTAAAACAAAACTAAGACTGGGCGAATTTAAAACGGGGTAAAATAGTTCACAAGTGCAAAAAGGCGAAAATAGCACTGGGCGATAATAACCCTGTATACAGTAAATACACAAGGTGTGCAACACCATTTTGACCCCCTGCTTCAATTTAACGCATAAATCGGATATATTGCCTACCGGTGTGCGTGTAGCGTTGGGTTCAAATATGATAATTCTCACTAAACATCTCTTCCTAAAGTTAAAATCTATTAATGTGTTCATAATGCTATCAAGTAAAACTTCAGCAAACTTTGGATTTCATATTTGCAATTATATATAGAGGGGGTAGAATTTTTCAATATTTGGCTAATTTAGTGACTTATTAGTAAAAATTCAGGTGCATGTGGTATAACCTAACTTTACACACATCATTGAAAGCATACTACAAGGGCAGTCGACCTTGATAATTCTCTAGTTTTAGTCATACGTAACAGTAAATAACGGATCACTTGAGGATGATCTCCCTTGTCCAGAATAACTTTCAATTTCCTAGAAAATTATATCATTAAACTATACACATTCTTTTTCTCTTACTGGCCACTCAAGCGAATATTAATTAATTGTTATAATGACTTGATTTGCCCACAGCCTGGTGATAAAGAAGATACTCTGATGTTAGGAAAAGATCAGCTAGAATCTGAGGAAATGGAAGTTATAAGTGAGGAGGAATCAGAGATCGAAAGTGAAAGTGAAAATAATGGGTAAAGTCATCAGTGGAAGCAATGATTCAATGTACTTATGTCTTACAAATTTGAAACAATTTAATATAAGCTTTGATCTATTTGATTAATATGAATTTTTTTTTTTCTGAATAGAAATGTTAAAGAAAAAATTGCTGTCAAGAGACCTTTGAAAAGAAAATCCAGATTACCTAAGAAGAAATTGAAGTTAGCTCCCCTAGTGGCCCCCTCAGAAACCCCACCTGTCAGACCGACTCAGGTGATACATGCTCAGGAGGTGTTTGAGCAGCCTATCTCACAGGTCCAGTCTAAGAAAATAGAACTGAAGCTGCCAGAGGCAGTCCTACCCAGAGAAGAAGATAAAGGTTGGCATTTCTTTTATTGGACAACAATTTTGTTTTAAATGAAATAATCAAATGCAGTTTACAGTCATGTGCTCGTACATTTTTAGTTGTAGAGCCCCCCGATTTGTTGTCAGTGGTGGAATCAGCTAACCAGACTGGAGGGGAGGAAGGCGGTGAAAGTGGATTTGGGAAAATTCAACCGGTAGAAAAGGTAAAATAGTCTTATAAAGGGAGACTTACTAATCAATAGATCATGTGATTGAAAGTTATTATTCTGTTCCTTGCAAGCATATTTTATACAGTTTACATTATTATGTTTTAGTTAAAAAAAATGGAAATCGACCCTTCTTTTGCAAAGTTGTGTATTACTGTAAAAGCACAAATATTCGTGGGGGATTAAATTTTGTTTATTTCGTTGTTAACAATATTCAACGAAATTAAATCCCACACAAAATTTTATATGACTATATATTGAATAGGGTTACTTTCAAAACAACGAAATTAAATGCCCACGAAACTATTTTTGATGACAAAACGACGAAATTTTATGCCAACGAAAATTTGTGCTTCTACAGTAATTTGCTACTGATTTTATTGACTGGTGCAAAAAAGAAGGCTGAGGTTGATACATGTAATTCTCCCAATTCATTATAATTATGCTTGGCAGCACAGTATGAACTTTGAACTGTATCTTTTCTAGCCTCCACCAGAAGAAGAGTTGAGGGAATCAGACCTACCATATACTGTAGATCCTGAGTTGTTCCTGTCTCTGGATGAAATCAAAAAGGGCAGAATATCTCAGTCAGGTAAATACACAGTGGGCCTTGTGATGTTCCATATTACCTGAGGCCTGTTCAACAGAGAGAGCGCTCGCGAACATTTCTGTTAGAAGTACATGTATAAGGAATTTATGTGAGCACTTGCAAACGTTTACTCTTTTGAACAGGTCTCTGGTAAACCATCGTCTTTTGTTGGACACATTTAGCAAATGCTTAGTCAGTCTGTAAAAACAATATATAGGACACTGGAACAGTTTGATTTTTTTTCTATTTTACTGCATTTCATATGGGATATTAATGAAACATTTCATTTCCATTTATTTTAGAAATGAAGAATTTTTCAGTTTTTAAAAAGTATGAAGCTGGTGAGGTGGCTGGCCGCCTATATATCAAGAATCTTGCTAAAAATACCACAGAACAGGTAAAACTGCACATTTATACATGTTTGTAGATGTTTAAATGTTTTTCAATAAAATTAGAATTAACTTTTGGTGTACATTGACTAAAAATTGGTTTATGTTGATTGTTGAAGCTTATCATAAATTTGTGGTTTAGTATTTGTAAAAATGTGAAGCTGCTAGAACATGATGATAGAAATTTTATTTGAAACTTGTAAGTGATTATAGTAATCCTATGAGTTTCAATCTGTATTCAGAATTGCTATGTTTCATCACAACATTCTGTCCTCAGTCATTCAGGTAATACAAAAAAAAAACTGATTAATAAAAAATACAAATATATATGTTTAGAAAATGAATTCTTTGAAGTTTTGAACATTATTTTACGAGAATCATAGTAAGATACTAGTATCTTAGACATTGATGGAGGTGAAACATCACTCTGGTTAGCAATTGTATATACATGTTGTTTGTTTGTCAATGATCGTATCTCATGTATTCTGGAGTTTGGCTTCATGTAAACTATTAAACATGTTCCTTTTTTTGAACAGGACCTTGTCAATTTATTTGGAGGCTTCGTGAATTGGAGTGATGAGTTAGAAAAAAACATGTAGGTTTTCATTCATTTATAAGAGAACTTTTTTCTTTTTTTTCTTTGGGAAGAACTTTAGAAGCTCTTTAGAAGAAATAAGGGTAATTAGGTTTATACAAATAATCTCTAATTTTTGTACAGATTTGATATACGTTTAATGAAGGAAGGCCGAATGAAAGGACAGGCTTTTGTCACCTTCGCCAATGAAAAGTCAGCTCACAAAGCCCTCAAGGAAACAAACGGCTTTGTCTTGAATTCCAAACCCATGGCAGTGGTAAGTCCACCTTGCTGACTGAGATTTGGAAATCATATTTTAGCTCATCTGAGCTCAAAGAGTGACCTGACTGCTGTAAGCTTTCGGCTTTTTTATATATTCAAATATTTCAGATACTAAGTGGCTTAGAATCATTAACTTTAAACAGTTGATGCATCTTTAGTTCTTGGAGTGTATTAACCATAAAGATCACCATAATCAACTTTTGAATTCATTGGTATATCTAAATATCTCAGATACTAAGTGTATTAGAACAGAAATGACAACATAGTAAAGAGTAATTCTAGCCCTTGTGCCTCTTGTTACATTGATTATTTAAATTTTTTATTTTAGCAATTTGCAAGATCAGCAAAGGCAAAGGAACCCAATGAGAAACCTTCAAAGAAATGATGTCAGAGAAAAGTCAAGGAAAAGGCTTTCAAAGCTCAGGGGCATTGGAAGAAAAACACAATGAAATCACAAATGAAAAACATTGAGATTAAGTTAGCAGTAAGAATGGCAACTGGACTGTGATAAACATGTAAAATTACTGCAAAGCGACAAATTGTGAACAGGACAGCTCAGATCTAATGTGTTCAGAAAATTTAAAAATGTACTACTTAACTCTTCTTGAATGTGGTGCTACATTTAGTAACCAAAATATGAAATAACATCTAATAGCTACTAGAAGCTGAAAGAGATTATTTCTGGAGTCATGAAACCCACCAGTACATTTTGCAAATTTTTTTTTGTAAACATGAAATAGATTATTCCTTTTCAATGTTCAATACAACTGGAATAAAATTTATGTAAAATGTAACACGACTGTATGTATTTCATATCCTTTGTCAACTCAGTATTGGGCAAAACATTTTTACATACTTCATGAATACATGATTATGGTCAGTGTTTGTCTCTGCAACTTTCACATCCTCATCTTTTTTCTGTCACACTTTGCCTTAAACTTGAGTTTCAAAGGAACTTTTAATGTAGGGCCCCGCAATGATTTATGGGTGCTCTATAGTAATCACTCTGTCTGTCTGTCCGTCCTCAAATTTTCTGTTTTTTTCTAATAACTTTTTTTAGGTCACCTGAGTAAACTCAGGTGACCTATTGCTATCCGTTTTCGTCCGTCGTCGTGCGTCGTCCGTCGTGTGTTAACATTTGAATATTTTCAGCTTCTTCTCTCCAACCACTGAACCAATTTCAACCAAATTTGGCACAAAGCATCTATGGGTGAAGGGGAACAAAAATTTCGAATTTCATGATCGCTGCCCCCCTGGGGCCTGAGGGGTGGGGCCAAAATCACTAAAATTAATCCAATCTTTAAAAATCTTCTTCTTTACTCCTGGACATCAAGCAGTCAAACTGTTTGCATGATTGTAATCAGCATTGAGTCCTCTACCAAAATTGTGAAATTCATGGCCCTGGGGTCAGGGGTTCTAGTGCTAGGGCGGGGCTAAATAAGTATATAGTGAAAATGCATTATTTCTTTGAAAATCTTCTTCTCTGCTCCTGGGTATTAAATAGACCAACTAAGTGCATAGTTATGATGAGCAAGAGTGCCTCTATCAAAATTGTGAATTTTATGGCCCCAGGGTCAGGGGTTCTGGTGTTAGGGTGGGGCTCTATTGATTATATATAGTGAAAATACATGATTTCTTTGAAAATCTTCTTCTCTGGCCCTTGGTATTAAATAAACTAACTAAGTGCATAGTTATGATGAGCAAGAGTGCTTTTACCAAAATTGTGAATTTTGTGGCCCCAGGGTCAAGGGTTCTGGTGTTGGGGGGGGGGGGGCTCTATTGATTATATAGTGAAAATACATGAATTCTTTGAAAATCTTCTTCTCTGCTCCTAGGTATTAAATAAACTAACTAAGTGCATAGTTATGATGAGCAAGAGTGCCTCAACCAAAATTGTGAATTTTATGGCCCCAGGGTCAAGGGTTCAGGTGTTGGGGGGGGGGATTCTATTGATTATATAGTGAAAATACATGAATTCTTTGAAAATCTTCATCTCTGCTCCTAGGTATTAGATAAACTAGCTGCCTCTTCTAAAATTATGAATTATATGGCCCCAGGGTCAGGGGTTCTGGTGTTAGGGCAGGGCTCTATTGATTATATAGTGAAAATACATTAAATCTTTGAAAATTTTCTTCTCTTTCTCTTCGTATGAAGCAGATGAACTACCTAAATAGTTATGATGAGCAAGGGCCCTAATCTTGCAGAATTGTGAATTCAAGGCCCCAGGGTCAGGGAGGGGGGGGGGTCTACTTATATACTGAAAATGAATTAATTATTTGAAATCTGCTCTTTTGTATTTATAAAACATTTATTTATTTTTTGATAGGCAATTTTAAGTGTGCCTTTTTAAAATTTGTGCAATGTGTGGACCTAGGGTCAGGGGTTTATGTCACAGTGTTAGGGGCACTACTGATTATTGCTGAATATTACAGATTAGTTGGAATGAAATTTTGTTCCCTACCCTGCGTATGGATATTCAGTAACCAAGCTAAGCAACTGCTAAGTGTATTGTTATGATGATCAATGGTGCCTCTTTCAAAATTGTGAATGCCATATAGCATCTGTCTTAAAACATGAATCAAATTCAATAACTGGAAAGTTGTTGCATAATGCTCAGGTGACCTATAAGGCCCGTGGGCCTCTTGTTATGGTTGCCCAATCAAGTTCAAATTTGGTATGATAGTTCAGTAGGCAGAAATACATATTTTGATGCTAAGTTTGGTTCTCTATGTCTTCTGGTTTGGAGCTGGGGTGGTGGGGTAGATTCCTTAACTATAGATAAGAATGAATGGGCAAAGAGAGATACTAGTCACTGCTGAGAATGTTACCATTGTAAACTGGGAAGGCTGTGCAATTTGTCCTTTGGGATTAATTAACCTTCCATATGAAGAAAATCCTAAGCATTATCTTTATCTGTCACACTGAGATTAATTACTGTACCGCCTCTGTCTGCAAATGAACTTTGTTTTGAAGTTAAGGTCAATTTTGAATGATGTGTACATTCTCTGAAAAATGGATTTAAAATAATGTTCATACTTTATTTTGGTTATAAAAATACTGCACACAATGATTTATAGCTAAAAAGGATATCTTAATATATATATCTTGATTTTAAAATTCAAAAAAATTATCATAAATCATTGTGTACAGTATTTTTATAACCAAAATAAAGTATGAACATTATTTTAAATCCATTTTTCAGAGAATGTACACATCATTCAAAATTGACCTTACCTTCAAAACAAAGAAATATATTAAGATATCCTTTTTAGCTCTACTGGTCAGAGACCAGAAGAGCTTATGCAATAGAAATGCATCTGTCTGTCTGTCTGTAAACAATTTTTCAAAATGCTACTCCTCCTACAGTTTTGGTCCGATTTCAATATAACTTGGCACACAAGTAGACTACACTAAGATACTTAATTCTGTGCATTGGTTTTTGATTTCGATGAACAGTGTTGCCATGGTTACTAAAAATAGAAATTTCTGTGAAATTCTTTCAAAATGCTACTCCTACAGTTCTGGTCCGATTTCAATATAACATGGCACACAAGTAGACTACACTAAGATACATAATTCTGTGCATCGGTTTTTATTTTGATGAGTGGCAAGGATCAGTTTTCTATTCATTGCTGTTTTAAATTTTCAAGTCCCAACTGCTAATTCTTCTTCCTTTGTTTCAAGTATAAACCAGTAGAGCTACAGTCTCGACAGAGACATCCGGTTTATTATTACTACCACTACACTGTATTTTATTTTTTTAATTATTTTTTTTTTTTTTTTTGCTGCCTTAATGCTGTTAATTTTAACAGGTAATCAGATAATAACCCCATTCTGTCAGTGCTGAAAAAAGTTCTTATTGTAAATTTAGAAGAAAGGGATGAGAGAGCAGTACAATTAATCCCCTGGAATTAATTATCTTGCTTGCTGCAGAAAATTGAGGCTTATCTTATCTGTCACCTGAAGATTAATGAACACCTTTGTCTGCAAATGATGTTTGTTTTGAAGTTGAGGTCAACCCTGGGTGATATTTGCATTCACTGAAGGCTTGCATTTTATAAAACACCTGCTTCATTCTTTTTTAAATACTCATTTAATTAATTTTTTTAATAAGACATGAGGTTTTTCCTGTATTATGTAAAAACAAAGTTACCATTTACAGGTTTTTGCACATTCAGGAATTATCTTGAAATTTTAAAATACATGTGTACAGTTGTTACTTATAATCTTCATATATTTTTTCTTTAAAAATGTAATCAAGTAATAAAACTCTCATTCAATGAGATGCACCCTTATATTTCTATCCCTCAGTGGGGTCCTTGCTGACTGGTCAATTTTCTATTTTTTATTAATTTTTTCCCTCAAAATTTAACATTAAGATGTATTGGTTAAAATCAAAACTTTCTCCATATTCCATTACAAAAAGTCTAAATGTACTTTACATTCATAAATTTATTGTCCGGTGTATTCCTCAAACTGACATGATAAATCACATGATTTTTATAGAATACTTGTGTCCTTACACAAGTATACTTTTATCACTAAAACACAATACATAATTGCCTACATGGCACACATAAAATAGCTAATTAAACGTGCAACATCAGATCAGCATCACAGAACGTTTGGCATGGAACACGAATTATAATAGCCACAATCTAATGTCAATCTCCATCCCTCCTCATCTAAAACCTATCTGAAGTGACAATAAAATGCTTGTATCACATCGTCTTGTCTATAAATATAAGCACACTCTTTCAGACTAATGTTATTACTAGGGATTATCATAAGCTCTCTGTATCGCTCTCTGTGGCATGTAACTGAAATTCTCCCGAGGCCTCATCCACATGTTCCTCCATTGGTAATAAGACTGTAATGAAAAATTAATCCATAATAAACATGTTTTTGACATGAAGGTGTACAAATTTGTTATTCGGTGTGAAAAAGTCTGAAAAAAACTTGCTGCAAAGGTACCTTTGTGTAATATAGTTATCAAAGTATAGGTAAGCTTAGAGAGTCGGTTTATTTGAGACTGACCTCATAAAAATATACAGATAATATTTGTGTATGTTTGTTTGAGACTGACCTGAATCATCTAAAGAACGATTGCACAAAAAATAGCAGTAGCTCCACCTTATTTCAGTTTCGGAAAAAGACATAATAATATACTACACACCAGACTTCGACATAACTGTGCATTAAATATTGATCTTTATAGGTGTAACATTACATCAAGTCCATCATGTTCTTGTGGAAAAGTAGAAGACATTCACCATTTTTGACATGAAAGTGTACAAATTTGTTATTCGGTGTGAAAAAGTCAGAAAAAAACTTGCTGCAAAGGTATCTTTGTGTAATATAGTTATCAAAGTATAGGGAAGCTTAGAGAGTAAGTGTATTTGAGACTGACCTCATCAAGATATACAGATAATATTGTTATATGTTTCTTTAAGACTGACCTGAATCATCTATTTGGGAGGATGCCTCGTCTTCGTCTGTGGCGTATCGTTTATCAATGGCCTCCTTGATTTGGTTATTTATTCCCTTGGGATCCAGCTCCATAGCCCAGGAAAAGTTCATCAGGGCCAGGTGGGTGTTTCCCAGCTTTTTGTGAACCTAGGAAATACACGTACATGTAGTTATAATCCATTCATTTTTACAGGACTGTTGTACACTGAAACATCATAATGTTAATACTCTGGACAGATTACCAATGTGATATTTTAAATAGAGAAATAGAAAATATAGATATGGAAAATAAATCTTTTAAAATGTCAGGATTTGGCTCACTCAATAATACTGGATAATATTTGGTTTATATAACAAGAGGCCCACGGGCCTTATAGGTCACCTGAGTATTGTGTAACAACTTTCAAACAATTAAATTTGGTTCGTGTTTTAAATTCACTATTCACAATTTTGAAAGAGGCACCATTGCTTATCATAATTAAAAATACTCTACTTACTCAATACCCAGAGGTACATGTAGATCAGAGTTACAAAGAGAAAATGTTCTTCCACTTTATAACCATTTGTGCACCTCACCCCAAAAGAACCACTGACCCTGGGGCCACATATTTCAAAATTTTGCAAATTTTATCATAAAATGGTTGATTAATACAAAAGAGCAGGTTTCAAAGCAGTCCCCCCCCGGGGCATAAAAATAACCATTTTGCTAGATGCCCCTTTCTTCATCATAAATATATAAATACCCGGTACTTGGATCATTGGCATAAAATTCACAATTTTGGAAAAGGCACTCTTGCTTATCATAACTATGTGCTTAGTTAGTTTATTTAATACCCAGAAGCAGAGAAGAAGATTTTCAAAGAATAAATGCATTTCTACTATATAATCAATAGAGCCCTGCGCTAACACCAGAACCCCTGACCCTGGGGCCAAAAATTTTACAATTTCCTATAAGGCACTCTTGCTCATCATAACTATGTGCTTAGTTAGTTTATTTAATACCCAGAAGCAGAGAAGAAGATTTTCAAAGAATAAATGCATTTTCACTATATAAACTATAGAGCCCCGCCCTAACACCAGAACCCCTGACCCTGGGGCCATAAAATTCACAAATCTGGAGGAGGCACTCTTGCTCATCATAACTATGTACTTAGTTAATTTATTTAATACCCAGAAGCAGAGAAGAAGATTTTCAAAGAATAAATGCATTTTCACTATATTATGTATAAAGGCCCGCCCTAACACCAGAACCCCTGACCCTGAGGCCATAAAATTCACAAATTTAAAAGAGGCACTCTTGCTCATCATAACTATGTACTTAGATAGTTTATTTAATACCCAGGAGCAGAGAAGATTTTCAAAGAATAAATGCATTTTCACTATATAATCTATAGAGCCCCGCCCTAGCACTAGATGCCCTGACCCTGGGGCCATGAATTTCACAATTTTGGTAGAGGACTCAATGCTCATTACATTCATGCTAACAGTTTGCCTGCTTAATGTCCAGAAGTAAAGAAGAAGATTTTTAAAGATTGCAATAATTTTAAAGGTTTTGGCCCCACCCATCAGGCCCCAGGGGGGCAGGGACCATGAAATTCACAGTTTTTGTTCCCCTTCACCCATAGATGCTGTATACCAAATTTGGTTGAAATTAGTTCAGTGGTTTCAGAGAAGAAGCTGAAAATGTTCAAATGTTAACACACGATGCACGACACACGACGTACGACGACGGACGAAAACGGATAGCAATAGGTCACTGAGTTACTCAGGTGACCTAATAAAATGTTGATTTTATAAAGTTTTTAGTGTCTACAATTTAGCTTAAAACTGCACTTGTGGCATTATTTAAGTATTTCATTATCAATCTCTGAATAAACTTGATTGATTTTTGGAGGGAAATGAAACAAAAGTCAACAAAATTAAACCGAATAACATGATACGGTAGAATGAATTGAGAGTTTCACCAAATGTTACCTTTCCAATCAGGAAGTACACAAGAGATTCTTTGGGGACGATCTGTTTTAAATGCTCTAGTTCAGTCAAGGCCTCCTAAATAAAACAGAGAGGATTAAAACCACAGCTAAAATCTTCAGGGCAATTCTATCTGACACACACTAACATAATAACAGAAGATAAACTGTATCCATGGTTTTTTGGCAATATACATGTACCTGTACCTTATGTTTATCACTGGAGAATAGGATTGAAGCTCTGTGGAATCTACATAGGGGATTTTTAGGTTCTATAGAGATAGCATTGTTCAGTGTTATTAATGCCTTTTCTGATTTCTGCTGTGCATGTTGAACCTGCAAATTTTGTGACATTTTGGTCAAATTCAATAAGTAAATTTCTACAGGTGTATACATAATCAGTCCAAACTTTAAGATAAAACTCTCCAGGATACTGTGATGGACTTACCACCCCTATATGACACAGCAGGGCTGGACTTTTCGGGTTAATACTCAGAGCCTTTCTAAAGTGAACCTCGGCCAGACTAAATTTCTCCTGCTTCTGGTAAATCATCCCCACACCATACCTGTAGATCAGAAACACAAGTATACATAAAGCACATGTAAATTACCATGTTGTGGTGGTGATTTGGTATTTATTAAATAAGTACTTACCATGCGTTATAATGCCTGGGATCTACCCGAATAGCGTTCCTAAAACATGACATAGCTTTGTCCAACTCCTCAGTAAAAACATATTCATGACCTAGAAGTGTGTAGGCATAAGCAAACCCACTGTCAATCTGAAAATAAGAATTATATTTCAAAACTGATTGAACTAACAAAACACAATTCCTCAATCAAAGAAATCCCTGTGGGTGAAGTATGCACGAAACTTGACCAAATCGGAAATAAATATACTCCAAAACAGTACTATTATACATGTATATGGATAGATACGTGTGAACAATGAAAGTGATGCAGTTGCATCAGAAGAATGATTACCATATGTAAACTATAAATTAGCTTTTTTTAATTCTATTTTCTTTACCTGTATGGCTCGTTGGAAAAACTTGATTGCAGTGTCATGTTCTTTTTGTAAACTAAAACAGTTTCCAGTTACACACCAGGCCTGGAACATATTTAGACATCAAAATTTATAATTAAAACTAATATACTATATTTACTATGTATTTAAACATCAAAATTTATAATTAAATCTAGAAGAATTACACACTTAGTTTGGACTTTCAGTAAGGCATGGCATTCTCGACGTTGC
>NW_026921534.1:12500-18608 GCF_032062105.1 Saccostrea cuccullata | reverse complement strand
TTCCAATTCCGGAAAAAAAAGGGGTTTTTTTTTCGCCAATTAAAAAGGTTTTACAAAAGTGTAATAAAACATAAATTTGTTAAATGCTTGTTTTATGCTATATAAAAAAAAACATGTACAGTTTTAAAAGTTTTAAATTTTTCAAGCATAAAATGTTACTTTGAAATTTTTTGGGGTTTTGAGAACAAAAAAAAAGAAAATTTAAAAGAAAAGGAACGGGAAGTGTAAATCTATGCAATGTCATTAACCCAAATCACATTTTTCCCTCAAAAACCACCCATAGGCTTCATATCATAAATTAAAAAGGAAGAAATCAGGTAAATAATAGCCTACAAAAAAACTGGGGCATATTGCATGTAGTTTGTTAAACAATAGTTTTAACCTTATTAATACAAAATGTTGTCTGATAGGATAGATTAAAATTTTGGGTTTTTTTTTTTCCCTGGAACATGATTTTTTAAATTTTCTGATTTTGATGCCGGTAAAAGTAAAAGGTACATTTTACATGTATTCCCCAAAATTTTGGGGCTGAAGTTAAAAAGAACTAAGAATACGGGGTCAGGATGTTTCAAAAAGCGTGCTTTCAGGATTGGGAAAAATAAGGGGGTTTTGGAAAATAGGTATGTAAATATATCAAACACTACATCTATATTAAAAGTTTATTTTATTTTTAAACCCTTAAAAGATATAAAAAGAAAAAATAATTTTTCTTTTTGTAATCATTCAAAATAGACAAAAAATTTAAAATTTCAGTTTTAAAAAGCTTTTTAAAATTTTTAAAATTTATAGTTGATAATCTCCTGTCAAAAAAAAAGTATCTCATGATTTCTTTGAACCCCCCATACTTTGTGGTTAAGTATTTTCATTTCAGTTGAAAATTTTATTGTATGAGGGGCCCAAATGCTGGACAGTTCATCACCGGTGAAAATTTGATGGAAAAAGGCAAAACATGAAATTGCCCCGGGAAAAATATTTTTAAAAAATTATTTAATTTGAATACTGCGGGGCAGTATTTTTTTTGGGAAAATAAATTTGAATAATGAAATAAAAATTTTCTTGAATTGTTTTTAATGTCATGTTTTAATATAGATGCTAATGTACACAAGTTCCCCGCCCCCGGAATTTGCCCCCGCCATTGATGAAATGATCAGGGAAATGATATTTTAGGGTTGGGACCACACATTACACCGGGATACCCAAAAAAACTCAAAACCCCTTTTTTTTTTTCAGGGTTTCACCCAATTCTTTTTTATTTAATAAATTGTAAATACAACATCCCAGTTGGGAATTGTAGAACATTGTAAAGGGCTTTAAAAGTTATCCCGGTGATATGATCTTAGCAGACAAAGGGTTCACTATTCACAAATTTTGCCCCAAGGAGTACATTTAAATATTCCTCCCTTTTTTTACACTAAAACCCAAACACCCCCCAGGAGGTTAAATATTCCCAAAAATTGCTAAACCCAGTTAAAGGAAATGAGGGTTTAAAGAATTATAAAAATTTTTAAAGGGATGTTCCCAGCAATTTAGATATATTTCTACAAAAATCTTTCAATTATGCTTTTTTAGTCAATTTTCAATTCCCCCATGCAGGAAATTGCTCAAATTTTGCAAGTGTAGATAACTAAGAATTAAAAAAATTTTTTCCATGTTTAATGTTATATCTTTTAGCTGTTGTAAATAGGGAGAAATTTACAGAAATAAAAGTCCGTTAAAAAAAATGTTGATTTCCCAATTGATGTCTTTGTTAAATTTTAAATTTGCACAGTCTTTTGGTGTCCAGACCATAAAATACCAAAATTTTCCCCGTTAATTAAGCTGTCCTTGCACTTGATCATAAATTGGTGGTTCTTTTCTAGCTTGAAGGATTTACTCCATTAAAATCCTGAACCTCTATAAGAAAAAAATATATTTTTTTAAAAGGGGGAAAATTTTTTTTTTTAAAAAAAAATTTTTTTAAACCTTTTTTTTTAAAAATTTAAAAAAAAAAAAATTTTTTTTTTAATTTTTTTTTTTTAAAAAACCCCCCCCTTTTTTTTGGGGGTTTTTTAAAAAAAGGAAAAAATTTTTTAACCCCCCCCGGGGGGGTTTAAAAGGTTTTTTTTTTAAAAAGGGGGAAAAAAATTTTCCGGAAAAAAAAAAATTTTTTGTTTAAAAAAAAAAAAAGGGGAATTTAAAAAATTTCCCCAAAAATTTTTTTTTTTAAAAAAATTTTTCCTTTTTTTTTTCCCAAAATTAAATTTTTTTTTTCCCCACCCCCCCCCCCCTTTTTGAAAAAATTTTAAAAAAAAAAAAATTTAAAAAAAAAAAATTTTTTTAAAACCTAAAATGGTAAAAACCCAAAATTTTTTTCGGTTTTAAAATTTTTTTAATTTTAAAAAAATTTTTAAAAATTTTTGTTTTAAAAAAATTTTTGGGGGGAAAAAAAAAAAAAATTTTTTTAAAAAAAAAAAAATTTTTTTTTTTTTTTTTTTTAAAAAAACCCTTTTTTTTTTGGGGGCCCCTTTGGGGGGGAAAAAAAATTTTTTTTTTTCCCCCAAAATTGGGGGTTTTTTTTTTTAAATTTTTCCCCCCAAAAAAAAAATTTTTTAAAAATTTAAGATTTTTTTTAAAATTTTTTCCCAAACCAAAAAAAACCAAAATTTTTTTAAAAAAAAATTTTTTTTAAAAAAATTTTAAAAATTTTTTTGGGGGGCCCCCCCAAAAAAAATTTTTTTTTAAAAAATTTCCAAATTTAAAAAATTTTAAAAAATTTAATTTTTTAAATTAAAAAGGGAAAAAAATTTTAAAAAAAAATTAAAAAATTTCCCAAAATTTTTTAAAAATTTTGGGGGTTTTTTTTTTTTTTAAAAAAAAAACCCCCAAAAAAAAATTTTTAAAATTTTTCAAAAAAAAATTTTAATTTAAAAAATGCGCTTAGGGTAAAAGGTTACCCCAATTTTTTTTTTTCCGGTTATTAAAAAAAATTTTTAAAAAAAAAAAAAAAATTAAAAAAAAAAAAAAAAAAAAAAAAAAAAAAAAAAAAAAAAAAAAAAAAAAAAAAAAAAATTAAAAAAAAAATTTTTTTTTTTTAAAAAAAAAATTTTTTTTAAAAAAATTTTTTTTTTTTAAAAAAACCAAAAAATTTTTTTAAAAAATTTTTTTTTTTTTTTTTAAAAAAATAAAAAAAAATTTTTTTAAACCCTTTTTTTTTTTTAAAAATTTTTTAAAAAATTTTTAAAAAAACCCCCCCCCTTTTTTAAAGAAAAAAAAAAAAGGGGGGGGGTTTTCCCCCCAAAATTTTTTTTTTTTAAAAAAAATTTTTAAAATTTTTTTCCCCTTTTAAACCCAAAATTCCCTTTAAAAAATTTTTTTTTCCCCCCCCAAAAACCCAACCTTTTTGTTTTTTCCCCCTTTTTTTCCCAAAAAAAATTTTTTTTTGGGGGGGGGGGGGGGGGGGGGTAAAAAAAAAAAAAATAATTTATTGAAAAGATATTTTTTGGAAAATTTTTTTTTTTTTAAAAAAAAATTTTTTTCCCTTTTATTTTTCCCAAAAAATTTTTTTTTAAAAAAAGGGGGGGGGAAAAACCGGCAAAATTATTTTTTTAAAAACCCCCAAAGGGGGGGGGAAAAAATTCAGTTTTTAAAAAATTTTTAAAAAAGGGAAAAAAAAATTTTTTAAAAAAAAAAAAAAAAAAAAAAAAACCCCCCCATTTTTTTGGGGAAAAATTTTAAAATTTTTTAAAAAATTTTTTAAAAAAATTTTTTTCCTTTAAAAATAAAAAAAAAAATTTTTTTAAAAAAAAAATTTTTAAAATTAAAAAAATTTTTAAAAAAATTTTTGGCCCCCCTTTTTTTTTGGGGGGAAAAATTAAAAAAAATTTTTTCCCCCCTTTTTTTAAAAAAGGGAAAAATTTTTTATTTTTTTTTTTTAAAAAAATTTAATTTTTTAAATAAAACGCCGCTTTTTTTTTTTTTTTTTTTTTTTTTAATAAAAAAAAATTTTAAAATTTAAAAAAAATTTTTTTTTTTTTTTTTTTTTAAAAAAAAAAAAAAAAAAAAAAAAAAAAAAAAAAAAAAAAAAAAAAAAAAAAAGGGGGAAAAAGGGAAAAAAAAAATTTTTTTGGGGGGGGTTGGGCCAAAAAAAAAAGTCCAAAAAATTTTTTTTTTTAAATTTAAATTTTTAAAAAATTTTTTTAAATTTTTTAAATTTTAAAAATTTTTAAAATTTTTTTTTTTTAAAAGGGGGAAAATTTAAAAGTTTTTTTTTTTTTAAAAAAAAATTTTTTTCCCCTTTTAAAAAAAAAAAAAAAAAAAGCTACAAATTGTGGTGGCGGGCACGTTTTATAAAAAAAATATAGTTTGTTGGTTTTTTTTTTTTTTTTTTTTTTTTTTTTGTTTTTTAAAATTTTTTTTTTTTGGGTTAAAAAAACTAAAATTTTTTTTTGGGAAAAAAATTTTTTTTCCGGGGAAATTTAAAGGGGGGGTTTTGGTTTAAAAAAAAATTTTTTTTTTTAAAATTTTTTTTTGGGGTATTTTTTTAAAATTTTTTTAAAAAGGTTTTCCAAATTTTTTTAAAACCCTAAGGGGGGGGGGGGGGCCCCCCCCGGGGGGGGGCCCCCCCCCCTTTTTTTTTTTTTGGGGTTTTTCCAAAACAAAAAAAAAAAGGGGGGGAAAATTTTTGGGGGTTTTTTTTTTTTTGGGGGGGTTTTTTTGGGGGGGGCCTTTTTTTTTAAAAAAAAAAAAAAAATTTTTTTTTTGGGGGGTTTGGGGGAATTTTGGTTTAATTTTTTTAAAATTTCTTTTTTTAAAAAAAAAAAGGAAGGCCCCAAAAAACCGGGGGGGAAAAAAAGGGGGGGGGGAAAAAAAAATTTTTTTTTTAAAAATTTTTAAAAATCAAAAAAAAATTTTTTAAAAAATTTTTTAAATTTTTCCCCTTTAAAAAAAAAGGGGGGGAAAGGAAAAAAAATTTTTCCCAAATTTTTTTTTTTTTTGGGTTTTAAACCTTTTTTCTTTTTTTTTTTTTTAAAAACCCTTTGGGTTTTTTTTTTTAAATTTTAAATTTTTTTAAAAAGGGGAAGGGTTTTAAAAAGGGAAATTTTAAATTTTTTTTAAAAAAAATCCCCCTTTTTTTCCCCCCCTTTTTTTAAATTATGATTTTTTAAAAAAATTAATTTTTTTTTTCCCCTTTCCCCCAAAAAAAAACCCCTTTTTAAAAAATTTTTAAAAAAATTTTTAAAAAAATTTTTTGGGGGGGCAAAAAGGGGGGGGTTTTTTTAAAAAATTTGAAAAATTAATTTTAAAAATTTTTTCCCGGTTTTTTTTTTTTTAAAATTTTTTTTTAACCCCAAAAAAATTTTTTTTAACCCTTTTTTTTTTTTTTAAAACCCTTTTTTTATTAAAAAAATTTTTTTTTTTTAAAACCCCTTTTTCCTTTATTTTTTAAAATTAAAAAAATTTTTTTTTAAAAAAAATGCCAAAAACCCCCTTTTTTCCCCCCCCAAAAAAAGGGGGGGGTTTGGGGGGGGGGTTTTTTAAAAATTTTTTAAAAAAATTTTTTTTTTAAAAAATTTTTTTTAAAAAAAAAAAAATTTTTTTAAAAAAAAAAAGGAAATTTGGGTTTTTGGGGGGAGCCCCCCTTTAGGGGGGGGGGTTTTTTTTTTTCCCCCCCCTTTTTTTTTTTAAAAACCCAAATCCGGTTTAAATTAAAATTTTTTTTTAAAAAATTTTTTTTTTCCTTTTTTTAAAAAGCCCCAAAAAAAAGGGGGAAAAAAAACCAAAATTCCCTTCCCCCTTTTTTTTTTTTTTTTTTCCCCAAAAAAACTTTTTTTTAAAAACCCCCAAAAAAAACCCCCCCCCCCAAAAAAAAAAAAGGGAAAAAAAAAAAAAAATTTTTCCAAAAAAATTTTTTTTTTTCCAAAAAAAATTTAAAAAGTTCCTTTGGAAAAAAAAAATTTTAAAAAAAAAAAAAGGGGTTTAAAAAACCCCAAATTTTCCCAATTTAAAAAAATTTTTTTAAAAAAGGGGGAAAAAAAAAAAATTTTTAAAAAAAAAAATTTTTTTGGGAAAAAAAATTTTTTAAAAAATTTTCCCCGGGGGGGAAAAAAAAAATTAAAAACAAAAAAAGGG
>NW_026921534.1:0-2500 GCF_032062105.1 Saccostrea cuccullata | reverse complement strand
AAAAAAAAAGGGCCCTTTTTTTTTGTTTGGGGGGTTTTTTTTTTATTTAAAGGGCCTTTTCTAAAAACCCCCCCCTTTTGGGGGAAAAAAAATTTAACCCCGGGGGGGGAAAAAAAAACCAAAAATTTTCCCGGGGGAAAATTTTTTTGGGGGGGGGGGAAAGGGGGAATTTTAAAAAAAATTTTTTGGGAAAATTTTTTTTTTTTTAAAAAGGGTTTTTAAAAAAAAAAAAATTTTTTTAATTTTTTTAAAAAATTAAAGGGGTTTTAAAAAAATTCCCCCTTTTTTTTTTAAAAAAATGAAAATTTGTTTTGGGGTTTTTTTTCCCCTTCCCCAAAAAAATTTTTTTCCCCCCTTTTTTAAAAAAATTTTAATTAATTTAACCATATCAAAATTTTTTAAAATTTAAAAATTTTTTTTTTAAAAAAAAAATTTTTAAAAAAAAAATTTTTTTTAAAAATTAAATTTTTAAAAAAAAAAGGGGGAAATTTTTAAAAAAATTTTTAAATTTTTAAAAAAAAAAAAAACCAACTTCCCCCTTTTTAAAAAAAAAAAATTTTTTATTTTAATTTTTCCCAAAAAAATTTTTTTTTTTTTTTTTGGAAAAACCCAAAAATTTTTTTAAATTTTTTTTAAAAAATTTTTTAAAAAAAAAATTTATTTAAATTATTTAAATTAAAAAAATTGTTAAAAATTAAAAAAAAAATTTAAAAAAAAAAAAAAAAAAAAAAAAAAAAAAAAAAAAAAAAAAAAAAAAAAAAAAAAAAAAATTAAAAAAAAAAAAAAAAAAAGGGGGGCCCCCTTTTTTTTTTTAAAAAATTTTTTTTTTTTTTTTTCCGGTTTTTTTTTCCAAAATTAAAAAAAAAAGGGGGGGGGGGAAAAAAAAAAAAAAACCCAAATTTTTTTTTGGGGGGGCCAAAGGAAATTTTTTTGGGGTTTTTTTTTTTAAAAAAAATGAAAAAATTACCCGGAAAAATTTAAAAAAAAATTTGGGGGGGTTTTTTTTTTTCCCCCCCCAAAAAATTTGGGAAATTAAATTTTAAAAAAAACCAATTTGGGGCCCGGAATTAAAAAAAAAATTTTTTTTTAAATTTTAAAAAAAAAAGGCCCCAAAGGGGCCCTTTTTTTAAAAAAAATTTTTTTTTTTTTAAAAAAAAAAAAAAAATTTTTTCCCCACCCAAATTTTTTTAAAAAAAATTTTTTTAATTTAAAATTTTTTAAAAATTTAAAGTTTTTAAAAAAAAATTTTTTCCCCAAAAAAAAAAAAAAAAAATTTTTTAATTTTTCCCAAAAAATTTTTTTTTTTAAATTTTCTTTTTTTTTTTTCCCCCCAAAAATTTTTTCCCCCCTTTTTTTAAAAAAGGGTTTTCCCTTTTAAATTTTCCAAAAAAAAAAAGGGGCCCTTTTGGGGGAAAAAATTCCAAAACCCGAAATTTAAAAAAAATTTTTTGGTTTAAATTTTTTGGGGGTTTTTTTATTTTTTTTTTTTTATTTTTTTACTTTTTAAAAAATAATTTTTGGGAAAAAAAAATTTAAATTTTAAAAAATTTTTTTTTTTTAAATTTTTTTTAAAAATTTTTTTTTTATTTTTAAAAAAAAAACCCCAAAAATTTTTTTTTAAAATTTTTTTTTTTTTTTAAAAAAAAAATAATTTTTTTTTTAAATTTTTTAAAAAAAATTTTTTTCATTTCTTTTAAAAATTTGCAAAAAATCTAAAATTTTTTTTAAAAAAATTTTTAAAAATTTTTTTTTAAATTCTTTTGTTTTTCCAAAAATTAAAAACCCCCCAAAAATTTTGAATTAAAAAAATTTAATTTTTAAAAAAAAAAAATTTTAAAATTTTTTTGTTAATTTGCTTTTTTTAGGGTTTTTAAACTTTTTTAAATTTTTTTTAAAAAAAATTTTTTATTTTTTTTAATAAACAAAGGGAAAATTTTTAAATTTTTTAATTTTAAAAAAAAAAAACCCGTATTAATATTTTTAAAAATTTTCTTTTTAAATTTTTTTCCCAAAAAATTTTTTAAATTTTGAAAAAAGTTTTTAATTTTTGGGTTTTTTATTTTAACTCCCCCTTTAAAAAAATTTTAAAAGCCCATTGGAAAAATTTTTGTTTTAAAACCCTTTTTTTTTAAAAAAAAAATTTTTAAAATTTTTAAATACCTTTTTTAAATAAAAAATTACAAAAAATTTTTTTTGGGTTTTTTTGGGATTTTAATTTCCCAAAAAATTTTTTTTTCCGTAAATTTAAAAAATTTATTTTGCCAAATTTTTTTCCCGGTTTAAAGAAAAAAAAAAAATTTTTAAAACTAAAAAAAAAGTTTTTTAAAAATAACTTTTTTTAATTTTGTTTTTTAAATCAAAAAAATTTTTAAAATTTTTTTTTCCAATTTTTTTATTAAATTTTTCCAAAAAATTAAAAACCCTTTTTTAAAAAAATTTTTTTTTAAAAAAATTTTTTTAAAAAAAAATACCAAAAAAAATTTGTTCCAAAAAAAAATTT
>NW_026921533.1:0-18671 GCF_032062105.1 Saccostrea cuccullata | reverse complement strand
CATTTGTTAATGGCTTGTTGTAAGCAATAAGACAAAAAAATAATTTTTTCCTTTCACAAAACCATTATTGTAAGCATTCTTAAAATTTATTACAGATGAGAAAAAAAAATTATTTTGTATTAACTGAACTATTTTATCTTAACACAGAAATAACCTGTTAGTTATTAAATTTTGGATTGTTTTATAGATATTTCTTTTCTTTTAATTTGGCAATGCAAAAATACACAAAACAGTAGTCATACAGTCAAACCTCATTTTCTCAAATTTGATGAAAAACTGAGAGGTATCGAAGTATCTTAGATATCAAGGGTTAAATATTTAAAGAATAAGTGGTTGGGACTTCCATATGACTTTGACATATCCATGATATTCAAGATATCAGTATCTGAGATATTGAAGTAGTTCAACTGTAGGTTGTATAGCTGTCATTTAACATATTGCTTTGACAGGATTTTAAAAAAATAAAATTTTGTAATAAGTCAATCACTGAGAATTTTCAGGCAATAAGAGGCTTAATTAAACTGACTCCAGACATGTTCATTACCTCTAATTCGTCTTTCGCCAATAGTAATCTGACGATGGGTTTTGATTACATCGAAAGGCAAAGTTAAAATTGCAGCAATCTGTAAGAAAAGATTAATGAAATTTTAAAAATCAAAACAATAGAAAAAAAGATTATGTACTTTAAGACATTTGTTCATAAAATAGTCAACAAAAACATGTCAGCATGTATATCACTGTAAACATAATACATTTGACTGTGTATTCTTTTTGGTGGAGATAACTTCTGCTAATTTAAGTACATTGCTAAATGTCTTGCACATATACACAAAATTGACACATAAAGAAATGCGCTAAATAATACCTAGGCTTACTTGCTAAAAAACATTATCCATCAAATAACATACATGCTAAATATAACACATTAACAGTATTTTGTGTTTTTCCACCTACCCCTCCTGAGACAGCTCCACAACAGAAACTCTCCACAGTGGTCATCTTATGTGATAGGGACTTCTGTAAAATGACTGACTTCATCCCCTCATATCCAAACCAGTAAAAAGCTGAAATAGGCAGTTTAATTAGCATTTCGAATCTCATAATTGCAAAGATCGTAAAAACCGTGTATTGTATGTTAGAAGTCTACTTGACCTCTTTAAAAGACAAAAAATATTTCTATTTTCAAAAAGAAAATATTTATTGTTATTATTTTTCCACAATTTTTTAAAAATTAAATATTGCAATCTACAGGGAATTTATCTTTAAAAATGTTGACTTTTTTTTACCTGAGAATGGTACATCCCTGAGGAGTGTGGGAGTGAGACCCCGGTACATGGACTTGACCACGCCCCCCTCCCTCACGGTATGCTGTACTGCTGTCAGAACCTGACTATAATTCAGCTGCTCAGACTGCATCTTAGTCCTGACCATCTCCAGAGGGCTGATAGCAAACACTGCTAATGCTGCAAAAAATTATAACTGTGTTAATGTACTCACAGTATAGTGTCCCCTTTCTCCCTATCAAATACTCTGAGTTTTTATCAATGCCGGTGTTTTAGAATACACTAAGCAGAATTGTTAGAAAAGGTCCAAGTAAAAGCTGCAAGAATTATTAATGGTCTAAGAGTAAATTCCTCAAGATATTTTTTATACGAAGAACTCGGTTGGGAGCCATTATATCAGAGAAAAAAAATCATAAACTGATATTATTTCATAAAATTTTCCATGGTATTGCCCCAGATTATCTTCGCAAATTATTACAGCTTCTCTAACCAGTGTAGCACTCTTACAATCTGAGATCAGATCAAAGTAATATTTCACTACCATTATGTAGAACTGTATTTTAGAAATACTATGATAGTTTTGTTCTTTTTGAAAATAAAAACAATTTGAACGACCACTTAGCAGTAAATATTTCAACTATGGTAACAGAAAAGAGAATACACTTCATTGTCAACTACATTATAAAGCTAGTAATTAACCTTAACACACTTAAAAAATCATTACATAATAGCTGATGCATCTTGTCCTATGTGTGATAACCATTATGATGATAATTAATACTTTTTTATGAATAGTACAAAGAGTGCACTTGGTTTACCTTTTGAGTTTAAGGTATTTTTACATGGGATCTGGGAGTCTGGAGTTTTACTATCAAACAAACTTACAAACATTACAAATTATGTACATGAAAATTGTCAGGTTAACAAAACGTTTTTTTTAATACATTTTACCTGGATACATATTTTTTATGCTGAATGTTCTTTATACATGTATAATTATTTGTTTATATGTTATTTTTGATTTGGATCTGTGCAAGTCAGGTTGTGTTTGAGTGAGGGAGGGTGTGTGTAAGGATGTGTGTGAGAGTGTGTCTTTACCTGTATTGTATTATAAACATTAACTCAGTTCATTGTATTTGTTACCTTGACTTGTATAGAGAGGGTATTTATAGACAGTTTGCCTGTTGCCCAATCTATTAATCAGTATTCTGAATAAATATTGTTGATCTCCCTCCCAAGGGAACTAGGGTGATAAATTTATAATACTAAACAAAGTTTAGCATTTATAAAATTGCTTATTATCTCAAAGTCAAAAATATTCACATATTGAGTTAAATACTGATCTGGGAGTAGGCCTGCTTAAGCTGCAATTCATAGAACCAGATGGACATGCCGATTCCAATACACCCCCTTCCATCCAGTTAATTAATTGGAATTATTTTGTAAAATATCAAATTAGTTTTAATTACTTTACACAATATTTATTTTGATAGTTAGGCTAGCCAACAAAAACAATTCATCCAACACAAGTAATAAGATGTTGATTCCTTTGCCCAATTCCAAAGAGATATTATAAAAGATAAAATCTGCTTGATCAGCAATGCTATTCAAGTTAGCTCCTCACACTAAACTCATTAATTTCTCTCTAATTTGACATGCCATTTTCTGTTATCAAAATTCTCCTTGACTAGTGCTTGATGATTACATGCATGGGAGATGTGGAATTTTTTTTTATAACATAACGTTATAGATTGCTGCAAAGTATATAGTAAAAAATAAGGTATTTTCGTGTTTTAATATTGTAATACTGTAAATGTACGGTACTTCTTTCCATGGGGTCATAATTCTGCGAATTCACTATTTCTGTTTCGCAGGTAGAAAATTACACAGATTTAGAAAATTAAAATTTAGACTCTCACTAAAAGCCTTATATGCATTTTAAGTATGATGGGACAAATATCTGCGGAAAATGTGACCGCGTACATAGCGTAGATTAATACAGGTACAATGCGGAAAAAAGTACTTCAACAGTCTTTTTTAAAAATATTTTGGGGGATTGTAAATTTTCAGCTAATAGTGGGTCCATCTTCCAGACCTGCAGGCTAGATTAAATCCTGGGTAAGGAGATATAAGGAACTCACTTCGAGCACTAGCTCCAGCCATTATGGGTTTCCACCAGTCATTTTCTGTTAGACCTGCCGAGTAACCAAATAAATTCCTAAAATGTTCGTAACAGGAGAAATAAACCACTGTGGCAGGTACAGCCATAACTCTGGAAGTAAAAATGGCAAAATATTAGTCACATTTTTATCTGAGAAATAACTGAGTGCACTGAGCTTTGAAGATTACTGTACATCACTTTTTATTCGCGAGAACTTTATTTTCGAGTAATTACGCAAGACAGTGTGCTCGCGAAAATTTAATTCTCGCGTATAATAGTATTCTTTAAGATTATATAGAGCAATAACCACAATTCGCGAAAATTTTGTCTCGCTAATCAAAAGTCAAAGACTATCTCGCAAAAATAAGGTGTCGCGAAAATTTAGTGATCTACAGTACTTAAAAATATAACAAAAATCTAGCATGTTTTTCTATCTATCCATCTGAATTTCTTGGCTACATTTCTGATACACAAAGTAATTTCAAGTCTTTAAATGTTAAAACTCACAATGTGGGAGGCAGTCCACTCCACAGTGATCTCAATCCCTCGTGTCTGGTAATCTGCATCATCGCATCCTAAAATATCAACAATATACTGAAATATATCAATATACCTTTATACATGTAAATTTGCAATTGCTTTTCCTTTTAAAACACATTCTTACCAATGTGTTTCAATCATTATGTTCATTCTAGATGTCCTGCTGCATGCATTTACATTATTTTCTAAAAAATATTGGGGGCAGGAAGAATCAGTTGCATGACTATTGTAAGAAAGGAGAAATGCATGAAGAAACATATGGGTGGATCAGGATCAAACCTGAGACCCCTGTATTACTAGTCAGGTGCTCTTACCACTGAGCTATCCAGACCTTCATGGCATTTAAAGCCCAAACGTCTATACTACTGTAAATCACTTTTTATTCGCGAGAACTTTATTTTCGCGTAATTACGTGAAACAGTGTGCTCGCGAAAATTTTATTCTCCCATATAATAGTATTCCTTAAGATTATATAGAGCAATAACCACAATTTGCGAAAATTTTGTCTCGCTAATCAAGAGTCAATGACTATCTCGCGAAAATAAGGTGTCGCGAAAATTTAGTGATCTACAGTATACAAGTATCAATGATGTGGCACTATCACCACTGAAGGATCTTACATTGCCAGGATGGTCAAACTGTGTCATTATAATTTCTAGTCTAAAATGATCCTTGGAAAAAGATTCTCTTAATAAATCCTTATTATGTGAAATTTACCTGAGTTTTTATATACCAGGGGGGTATTACTTTTAGTGCACTGATCTGAGTTCTGCAAGAAGTACTTTATATTACACTAAGTAGGACCTACCACTGTGCCTTTGTAGGGACCAGGCACTTTTCGTTTATACCAATAACCATTGTTGCCCCCGTTAAGACATGTACACAGATGATCCATTAATCCATTGCAGTATAAAAAGCATTTCCCTTTCACCAGCGGCACTTTCTGGGATTGAAGCCGGATTTTCACAACATCAAAAGGCGTCACTGCAAAATTACTCAACAAATTCAAACACTTGTAAATAAAAGTGTACTACTAATTTACTAAGCACAACTGATATTAATTTTAGAGATCTATATCAATAATAAATTGAACCTTATTGATTTCAGCATTCATTTTTGGATGGTTTAATTTTTAAGGGGAAAAGGCATTGTTATCCAGGCCTTTTTTCTCTCCATTCATTAACTACATGTACTGTAAGTGTTTTTATTTTAGGCTGAACATTGATCTCCAGAATGCAACGTTAAAGGTGGAACATTTAGCAATTTATCTTTAAGACTTAGTTATACAGGTCCCAGTTATACAAGCGTGCATAAAGTATACTGCTTTGACCCAAATCATTTTCTTTTTTTTTTTGCAAATTAATGTATGAGAAATTTCTTATAATGCCTTCTTATAAACGGACATGATAAAACAATTTTGAAAATATATTTTTAAAAATCGTTATAAGGTGATAAAATGATGTCCATTTCAACATGTTCAAGCTGATATGCAGTGGCTTACGCAATCTGAAAATCTTACCAAGAAGAGAGGTGAGGATGGCGCCCGTGCAAGATGAAATCATCTGCTGCACGGCCGTGATGTCCTCAAAAGTCCCCCCTGCCATCTCTCCGCTGCATGTGTTCCTCTGGGGGTGCTAAGTGCCCATCCTGTTACTAAACATAACGAAACGAATGTTTACACACGTGAAACGGAAAAGAAAACCTTCGGACATAGGTCACTGTATTTTTAAAATGCCGAACCCGATGCAAATAAAAACAAGAGGCCCAAGGGCCACATTGCTCACCTGAAAAACTTTGGACATGCTGTTCTTTAACAGATTTCCCCTCTTTGTAATACCAATTGTGACCACACCCTACCCCTGGGGGTCATGATTTGAACAATTTAGAATCTACACTACCCCAGGATGCTTCATGCTTCCACATAAGTTTCAGATTTTCTAGCCCTGTGGTTCTTGAGAAGAAGATTTTTAAAGTTTTTTCCTACATATTTCTACGTAAAACTTAATTTCCCTATTGTGGCCCCGCCCTACCCCCGGTTGATTTGAACAATTTAGAATCTACACTACCCCAGGATGCTTCCACATAAGTTTCAGATTTTCAGGCCAAGTGGTTCTTGAGAAAAAGATTTTTAAAGTTTTTTCCTACATATTTCTATGTAAAAGTTAATTTCCCTATTGTGGCCCCGCCCTACCCCCGGGGGTCATGATTTGAACAATTTAGAATCTACACTACCCCAGGATGCTTCCACATAAGTTTCAGATTTTCAGGCCAAGTGGTTCTTGAGAAAAAGATTTTTAAAGTTTTTTCCTACATATTTCTATGTAAAAGTTAATTTCCCTATTGTGGCCCCGCCCTACCCCCGGGGGTCATGATTTGAACAATTTAGAATCTACACTACCCCAGGATGCTTCCACATTAGTTTCAGATTTTCAGGCCCAGTGGTTCTTGAGATGAAGATTTTTAAAGTTTTTTCCTATATATTTCTATGTAAAACTTGGATTCCCTATTGTGGCCCCGCCCTACCCCCGGGGGTCATGGTTTAAACAATTTAGAATCTACACTACCCCAGGATGCTACCAAATAAGTTTCAGCTTTTCTGGCCCAGTGGTTCTTGAGAAGAAGATTTTTTAATGACCCGCGCCACCCTATTTTTGTATTTTCTTGATTATCTCCCCTTGGAGGGGACTAGGCCCTTGATTTTTATAATTCAAATTCCCCTTTACATAAGGATGCTTTGTACCGAGTTTGGTTAAAATTGGTTCAGTGGTTCTTGAGAAGATTAAGTTGAAAATGTGAAAAGTTTACAGACGGACAACGGATAATGGGTGATCAGAAAAGCTCACTTGAGCTTTCAGCTCAGGTGAGCTAAAAATGCCATTAATTTTTCTGTAATTCATAATTATCTCCCCTTGGAAGAGGGCGTGGCCCTTCATTTGAACAAACTTGAATCCCCTTTACCCAAGGATACTTTGTAGTTTGGTTGAAATTGGCCCAGTGGTTCTTGAGAAGATGAAAATGTGAAAAGTTTACGACGACAGACAACGGACAAATTTTGATCAGAAAAGCGCACTTGAGCCTTCAGCTCAGGTGAGCTAAAAATCCAAGAAATCGAAGCAATTCTTTTGTCAAATGTAATATTATATACCCCTAATTTATACAAAAGCTTATATCGATGAAAATCATTTGAAAGCAATGTTAGCAATATGACAAATGCATTTCTTATGACTTATTTGAAAGATAAAAAAACTTAAAATATTTATACTTACAAGAGGCCCATGGGCCACATCGCTCACCCGAATAACTTTGGCCATGCTTTTCTTTCCCCCTTGTAATACTTATTGTGACTCTGGCCTGCCCTACCCGCAGGGATCAGGATATGAACATATTAGAATCTACACTTGGACCACAGGATGTTCCTATACTTCAGTTTCAGCTTTTCTTTCGCAATGGTTCTTGAAAAGTTTTTTCCTACATATTTCATTGTAAAACCTGGGATTCCCTATTGTGGCCCCACTCTATCCCTAAGGGTCATGATTTGAACAATTTAGGCCCATTCCTAATTTTAAGGCATTTCCCAGTCCAAACACCATAAAGACCATGGTCCCAATGTTCCCAAGAAGTCAATTTTTCCCCTTTAAATAAGATATTTAAATTAAGATTTAATTCCCCTATAGTTTTCCTGAGTCAATTTACTTTGATTGCCAAATGTGGCCCAACCCTACCTCCAGGGGTCATGAATTGAATAAACTTGAATCTATATTGCCTGAGAATTAATGCTTTCACAGAAATGACTAGTCATGGCCTTGTTGTTCTTGAGATTTTTAAAGAAATCCTAGATACACTCCAATGTGGCACCACACTATCTCCAGCGGAAGGGGTGATTTGAACAAATCTGAATTTACAATAATAAAGCTTTCTTTATATATATTTATTTCATTTTCTGCCCCATTGGTTCTAAAGAAGGGATTTTCGAAAAATGCCATTCATTTTTTCCATTCTGATCTCCCCTTGTAGGAGGGTGTTGCCCTTCCATTGATGAAACTTGAATTTCCTTCACCCAAGGTTGCTCCATGTCAAGTTTGCATGAAATTGGCCCTAGAGGTATGGAGAAGAAGACAAAATTGTGAAAAGTTTCTGATGACAGGCCTTCATCTCAGGTGAGCTAAAACTATTATGATGCAAAAATCAAAATACCTTGACTTTAAGTAGATTAAGGTCCAAGTACATTTCCATTCCTTAAATATGATATGGATCCATAACCTAGAAGCATACTAGGGGGTCAAATTGTAGAATTGTCGTGTGTGGAAGGACCAATGTTCATGAATTTTGTGAGTCACTCTTATCCATGAATTGACAACCCCATGAACAATTCTGTCAGCACATTTATTCATTTAATCTTCTGTATATATGAGTTACCCAGGAAAAGTACATCCCCAAGAACCACATATTTTTACTGGCCCTTGAACATGAACCCCAAAACCCCCATAGATTAAAATGATTCCTTATTATTTTGTGTTTTACTATGTCAGTCTATATGCATAATTAAAATGATAAAAAAAATATTCATATATCTTGGAAATAAGTGAATTTATTGAAAAACATTCATATCTGTGTACAAATTGTGCCATGGGTCTCAGAGAAATTTCTAAAAACTTAAAAGCTGAAAAGTATAAAATGTATATCTGTCCATTGTTCAATATTTCTTTAGTAAAGGAAATATTTGGTATCAATATCCCAACCTTTCAATGTTTGAAAAATTTCTTTATCACTGTAAAACTAATTTAAAACCAAAGTTTGCATACTTTTCTTTTGAGTAACCAAAAATGTCTTTCCATTTTTCACATGTTTACAGTTAAACATCGATGCAGATAAGTGCATGGAATCTTTTTGAGATACCTATTGGAGATCAAAATTTCCCTATACATATTAAAATTACTTATGACAAATTGACTGATTGATTTGAATTTATATAATTTCACATAATGAATTACTAAAACTAATTAATGAACACAAAGACTATGCAATGACAAGTGAAGAAAATGTGACATCATTTTAAGTGTAAATCAATTATTCTTGAATTGAAAAATATTTTACACGTTTTTCTGTACAAGAAACTTTAAAAGTCTTTGGACACAGAATGTTTGTGACTGAACAAAACAGAGGGGAATACACAAATAAAATGTACCAAACTAGGATGTTATTGTCACTGGGTTTACAACCAGTAGTTCCTAACAATACAAGAATAAACAAGACCTAAACTCCTGAACACTCACACAATGACAAATGTAGGTACAGAATAAAACAAGGACCATGATTCTACCAAATGACAATGGTATGCACTAAAGGCAAAGGTTTGCCTATGTAAATTATGTACAATTTATGTCTATTTTGTAAAATGAATGGATCATCAGCACTCAAAATTAATGAAATCCTAAATAAAAGATTAGAATTGGCAGAGAATTCTACCATAATGGCCCATGTGCCACATTCTATAAAATTTATATAACTGGTATTTTAAATCAGCCAGTGGTCAACCTTCTTGAAGAATACTAGTTTCAAATGCTATCCACATAGCAGATAGATTGTAATTGAGGTCTCCAGCTGATTCATGACCTACTCCTACTTCGTCGTCTGCTTCTACTTCCACTCCGACTTCTTCGTCTGCCTCTAGGACTCTCACTACGTCCTCTACTTCTGCTACGCTGCCTACTTCGACTTCTGCTGCGCTTCCTGCCTCTGCTTCCACTTCTGCTCCGTCCTCTACTCCCACTTCTGCTTCGCTTTCTGCCTCTGCTTCCACTTCTGCTGCGCTTTCTGCCTCTGCTTCCACTCCTACTGCGCCTCCTACTTCCACTTCTGCTGCGCTTTCTGCCTCTGCTTCCACTTCTGCTGCGCCTCCTACTTCTACTTCTGCTTCTAGAACTAGAACTCCTCCCTCTTCTTCGACTGCGACTTCTAGACCTAACAAGGATATAAATGTAAAAAATTTTCACTATCAGCAAGATTCATGAAGAGTCTAGATTGGATAAGATTTTTCATGATGTTTGATGTGATCAGAAAACATCATAACCAAAACTATGATACACCATGCCCTAGAATAACCCCAACTGACAGTCTTAAATAAGATATGCATGCAGGAAGACAATAATAGACATTTTTTTGCATAAAGAAAACAAATCTTTTGGAGGCAGATGAAATGTATGTATATTTGATTCTTTTTCTGCTTGCAGTTTGATAACAAGATTTTTATAATCTGTAAAAATGGTGATCATCTGATTTCTACATGGCAAAACAATGAGATAAAGCTTTAGAATGAATGTACCTCTGCCTGGACCTGATTGGAGAGCGCCTTCTGGATCGACTCCTTGACCTACTTCTACGTCGAGGAGACGGCCTTCTCCTTATTGGAGACCTGTATCGATAGGGAGGGGCTCGTCTACGCGGAGAAATTGATCGTCTGAAAGATGACCTTCGTGGGGATCTGGATCGTCTGGGTGAAATGGATCGTCTTCTTGATGTTGACCTTCTAGGTGACCTTCTTGATGTTGACCTTTTAGGTGACCTTCCTCTTCTCGGTGAAATTGATCTTCCTCTAGATGACCTTGACCTTCTAGGTGAACCTGACCTTCTCCTTGGTGAGATTGATCTCCTGATTGTTGGTTTTTTTGGACTTCTGGACCGATTTGCTGATGATCTTCTTGGTTGAGGACTACCAGACCTTCTTTTTCCCAACCCTGGTGACCTTAGAGAATTCCTATTAGATCTTAAGGGAGATTTTGATGATTCCTTCCTGTAGAAAAAAAAATCAATTAAATCAATAGAATAAATAACATAGGAAAGGTGTACGAAACAGATTTTGAACCACACACATAAGAAATATAGACTTGTACCTTTCAAGTGACCTCTGTTTGGTCTTGGAGGATTTGGGTGACCTTGACCTGCTAGATCTGTCAGATGAGGAGGATTTGGAGCTTTTTGATCTTGTCCTTCGTGTGGCTATTTCCACCTTTGATTTAGACACATTGACACTGGAAAGAAAATTACAAAAAGTAAAATGAAAGCCACATCTAAGGGTCGTGGTGTCTAGATGTTACTTTCATATCGTTAACAGAGATAATGTACCAATTTTGGCTGAGTCAATAGTCAATACTAAGCAAAGCTCAATATATCATGATTTGTGCACCTACTGCTATCTTTCTTTCCATTTGTCTTATCTATGTGACAAAATATTTTGGTTATGATCATAAACAACTAGTGTGCAGCAAACAACGAGTTGAAATAAAAATTGAACTAAAATTTAGTATGAAGAACTCACATTAAAAGATTTATACTCTACACATAACAACTTATTAACTGCTCATTTTATTTTACTTTATTTATCACTCACTTAAAATCTTTGATTCTTTCATCAAGAGTAGACTTGGCCTCCTTTGGTTTTTCTGGCAGTTTTTCAGGCACTGCTGGGATAGGAATATCCAACATACTGGTTAAAACCTTACTGAATCCAGCTGATTGCTGATTGGTTGATGATTTCTGAGGTTGGCTGATCTTACTCTCACTCTCACCATACAAGAACTTGCTGGTAGGTGATGGAGAACGTGAGCTGGATCTACCGGAGCTTGATGAAGACGACCTTGAAGAAGAACGTCTAGATTTACGTGGACTAGGCAGCTTTTTATCCACTGGGGGAGGACTGGACTTATTCTCACTCAAGTTTCTTTTTCTGTCAGTTGTCTGCATGTCCCATCTGTTGCTTCTTCTGTAAAGTAAACAAACATTGGTCTCAATCTTCGTTAGTTTAACATTAGATTAGGAAACCTTTTGTATGAGTGATTTATGTGGAGTACCTGGCTAGTTCTGACGTGGCCTCTGCTACCTGTCCCAGTGGAGGCAGAGGTGGAGTTTTGATCCTTAATGATGTCCTCACACTCTCTTCTTTTGTTTCTGCATGAGAAGCCTACCAACAAACAGCGAAAATATTAACCTAGCTTGCAAACCTAAAATATATTATTATTGTAGAACACATTTTTTTTTATCAGACATGAAATATATGTAAATTTTTGCATTCAAATTACTTAGAAGTGTAATACCCTTTGTCTGGGCTTAAACTCTTCTTCAGGTTCTGGGGGTGGCTGCCACTTAAACCTTTCCTGTGTAAGGAAATCATCATGTTAATGAAATCATTATGTTCACAACTATCAAAAATCTGCTCTCAAATGATGTACTTCAGTTTTTAGAGTTGACTTTAGGTCTACATTTAGTAAAGTCAAAATATTACATGCATTAATTATGTGCTATTATTTTTCTTTCTACTAACATGTCCAAGTTTTATCATTATCTGATGTAAATAACAGATTAAGAATGAACTGAGTGTCACAAAGCATGCAAATCACTTTTCTAATCTACTTTACTGAAAACCTTCAAAAGTTCAAAGCCCTATATTATCCCTACTTAGTCACTGCATTAGTTAACTACCTCAACTTTCTTTTCTTTCTTTCGTTCTTCAGCATTACCATCATCATCAGATTCACCTGAACTCGATGAAGAACTTCGTGAATCGTCTGACCTTGACCTAGATCTGCTAGACGATGATGACCTTGACCGCCTCTGTTTGGAATCATTTAATGACTTGACTGGGTGGGCCTTGATGGGTACCTCCTTCTTCTCCAAGTCGTACTGTATTCTACTTTGCTGCAAAACTTCCGTGGGTCTGTTTGGATGATCAGATCCTCGGTTGTCTGGAGATCTTCTGCTGTCATTTTTAAAATCATTTTCCCGGATCTCTCTTCGCCCTTCCAGGTTTTCTCGTCTAGGTGGACTATACTTAGAGCTGTTCAGTCCACCATTAACTCTTGATGAATTTGACTGATCCCTAATAAGCAAACAAGATTTCATTTCATGTACAGGTCACTATATAAAGGACCACTGACTTCAGCTTCAAACTATCCTTGTCAATCTATGTACTTTATGTAAATGTATATATCTTTATCTATTCATTGAAAAAAAAAATCACATAAAATTTTCAATGTATGAAAAATTCCTTTGTTGTTCAGAGCTACTTACCCATTGGAAGTCAATGACTTGTTGCACAATATTTAACTTGAGAGCTATTAACCAGTTGCTTGAGTCTGAACTCAAGGTATGACACACTCATTTGCTGTGTGAGTTTTAACTTATGGCGAGTGTTACTAACCTATTGCGTGAGTCTGAACTCAGTGACTTCTGGCCAGGTTTCCAGTGTGTTGGAGGAGGACTCTCAGATTTCTTCTTTATAAATCTAGAAATGAAGTGTAAAGTAAAACCATACAACACTTGACTAAAAGCTTTTTAAGTAAGTATTATTTTTTATATTGGTATTTATGACATTCAAGTCCAAAAAACAAGAGTAATTTTGAAATTCAATTAAGAGTATACATTTAGATGTATACACAGGTGACTCTCGATCTCATGAAGTTCAAGGGATTTTTCCTGTCCATCCGAGATCTCTTGTCCGGAGCATATTTTTCTTAATCGGTCTTCAGTCCTTGAGAAAGGAATTTCTTGTGCAATATTTGCCATACTGGGATTATGTAGACTCTAATAAAAGTTCATAGTCTATGGGAACTTATTGAAACGAACGTCTATAAATTTATTTTCTAAAAATTATCGTCTCGGTTTCAAGTCAAAATAAGTTGTGAATTCGTTTATAATTTACCAATAATAACCAATTAATTATATCAACACACGGACGACCCATAGGTGTAGTTTCATCTATGTAAACACCCAATTAACACCTCCATGCCAGCCCCAGGCATTCACTGTTTTTCCAGGTAAGTCCAGACTCAATTTTACACTTGATCAGCTTGGATACACACGCAATCAATACTTTGAGAGATACAGAGTAAAATTCAATGAAATATGTGTAATGGGACCCAGGTTTTGGGAGATAGAAGTTCGAGAGATCAAGAGTAAATTTGCTTAGTTATACAGAGGGAAAAACGGGACCGGAGGTTCACTTCGAGAGACTGGAGTTTGAGCCATCGAGAGTCACCTGTATATATACGGTATTGTGAAAATTAAGATAAAAAGTAACAAAACTTGACAAGCCTACCTTCCAGGTGGAGGCCTTCTCTCTAGACTTGGTGACCTTGAACTTGAATTACTTCTACTTGAGCTATATCTTGTTCTGGCTTTGCTCCTAGAATCTGACCTTGACCTTCTACGTGTCCTCTCTTTTGACCGTGATCTTTTATCTGAATCTCCCGAGCTGTAACAAGTTAATGTTTTCTAAATCTAATAGTAATTTATCTTCAACCAATCTGACATGGCAAGAACTAAATAATGTTTTCCCCAAGTAATATTTTACATATAGGTGACTCTATATGTTATCTGTGTTTTAACTGTATTATTTTTTCCTCAATCTCTGTCGCCTGTTGTGTCATTTAAAATTATATGTAATTATTTTTACCTTGACCTCCTTCGTCTGTCGTGAGCAGCTGACCTCTGAGGACCTGGCCTTGCCTCGACTCGCCTGCCATCTCGCTCGGAGTCCCTCCTTCTCTCTCTGAAATCATCTGGAGATCTACAACATCCAATTCAATTCAACTTATGAAAGGTAAATTAAATTTCTCCTGTGTTAAATAAAAAATTAACCCAACCCAACCCCCCCCCCCAAAAAAAATGTAGGTAATGGAATCCCCCTATTATCAAGGTCATCTAGGGGACAAATCATCTAGGTCAAACAGGTGACAGATCATTTCGGTCACTCAGGAGACAGGTCATCTAGTTCATACAAGTGACAGATCATCTAGGTCACTAAGGTAACAGGTCATCTAGTTCATACAAGTAACATGTCATCTAGTTCATACAAGTGACAGGTCATCTGGTTCACTAAGGTAACAGGTCATCTAGGTCATACAGATGACATTTCATCTAGGTCACTTAGAAGGTATTATAAAAGTCCATAATATTAACATAACAATAAATTTCGTACCTGTTCCTGTTTTTGTAGCCCGACTTCTCCTTTTCCCTCTGTCTGGGAGGGGAGGAATCAGAATCAGACACTTCCCCCTCAGAGGAGGGGCTTCTCTCTTTCTTCCTCCTTTCCTCCACACTGTCTTTCCTCCTGTTACCCTCCCTGTCTGGCCTCCTATTTGTCCCTCTGTCTTTCTCTCTATCACTGTCTGGTCTTCTATTCATCCCTCTGCCTTTCTCTCTATCTGTGTCCCTCTCCTGTCTTCTATTTGTCCCTCTATCCCCCTCCCTGTCTCGGTGTCTATCAGGGGACCGGTCCTCTCTGACTGATTCCTTTCTTTCCCTCCTCCTATCAGACCTGTCCTGTCTAGACTTCTTGTCATCTTCCATCCTCTCTGGTTTGTCTTCCCTGATAATGTAATGTATATATAACAATGTACTTTATTGTGATATTATTTTACAGAATTTCTTTATTTATTTTGATAAAGAGGGAAAAAATTCTTCATTATCAAATGCAAACTTATTTCTTATTTAACGTTTGTTTTTATACATGTATGATTATCAATTCTTAATTTTAGGCACATGAAAAAAAATATAAAAATTTTTGAAACACATCATCATGTCCCATCTAACCTTTACATACCATCTTGAACTACATATAGTTTTTAACAAATATGACAACTTCTTTCTTGAGAAGTTCCAAAATAAAATGCTTCCGAAATTTCTAAAATCCGAATCCTCATTTAACCAAGCCTTAAAACCTTTTAACCATTGTAGATAAATGTTTAACCTCCTCCTCCTGGCCTCTTGATTGTTCTCTTGTATGTGCCTCTCCCTCATTGGTTGCCTGTCCCTCCGGTCAGTCATTCTGTCCCCCATCGCCCACCTCTCTTCTCTCTCCTTGATCCTCCCCTGGGTAAGGCTGCTGCTGCTGTTGTTGTTGCTGGTTAGATCGTAGTCGGGTTTCCACGGCTTGCCTCCAGTGAGGTGGTGTCTCACTTCTACTCCTACTTCTATATCTCTGTAATTATCAATGATAATAAATGCGTTACTTAGATTCATACATATACTAAAATCAGTCTCCTTTGGTATGTTTCCAACTTCCCCAAAAATTCTGGAGTCACATAACTTGAAACTCTATAATTTTATTTTATACACATGTACTCTCTTTGCAAACTTTTTAAAAAAAAATTGTAACAGTACTGTAGATCACTGAATTTTTGTGACACTTTCATTTCACGACATCGCCATTTGGCATTTACCAGCTAGACATAATTTTCACAAACTCTGGTTATGGTTCTAAATTATCTTTGTTTTACAAATACATGTATACATGAGAATTAGATTTACGTGAAAAACAGTCTTTCAAAATTACAAAATAAATGAAGTTTCTGCAAAAAAAAGTATTTTACAGTCCTCCTGAGGCTGATGGGGAAGATAAAAACTTTTTAATTCAGAGACTAACCAATGTGCCACGGCCTTTAATTTTTCTCCCACTGGCTGTAAATTTGGGCTTGTTTCCATAGGGAATCCTATCAATTCTCCGCCGGTTGCCATAGCCTGGTGGAGACTTCTCTCTGTAGTCAATAAACATGAATCATATAAAGTACCATCACAAAAACCAAAACAAAAAATAACACAAAAATTCAGCAAAAAGCATTTTAAAATAATTAAAATTGTTTTCTCTAAATTTTGTAAAAATCTGATTTTTCACTTCTTCAAGTGGTCTATGATTTTTTTTTTTTTTTTATATACAATTAAATTGAATTCATCTATTACAGTTCATAATTTGAATGTTTAGAAGTACTCCAATTTTAGTAGCAGTGATAGATAGATGTTTGAATACTTTTCCATTTCCTCCTCTCTGTTGACCCTGCTTAAGAACTTCTGCTGAGGGACGTCGGGAATTTCATCCGGACGAATCTGAGCGAACACTGTGGTGATTTCTTCTTCCTTCTGCTCGTTCTTTGCACTAAATACCAGAAACAGCATTACAATTTTAATCTGTTTATCTATGAGAAAATTCACAATGAATACACAGTTGAACTTACTAGGAATATCAGGTGAACATCAATATTTAATAGAGAATTGTACTAATATGAAAGCCTCAAACCCACTTTATAAGGATACACTTACATTTTCATTTGCAGAAAAAAAATATTCATATGTTCAGCACTGAATTTATAAATATAAAGCAGTTTTAAAGTCATTTTGAACATTACTTTTACGAATGAAAAAGATTTAATTCTTGAAGATCTAATCAAGAACATGGATTTTCTTTATTTGCTTGATGCTGCATAATTATGAGATGAAAAAAAATTCGAGACATAAGGTCTGAGTTAGATTCACTGTAGTTGTACATTAAATAACTTGAAAAGGATAAAATGTCTTTGTGTACCTTTCCTCTTCTTTTTTTCTTTTCTTGTGCTTCTTCTTTTTGGATTCTTTTTTATGTTTCTTCTTTTTCTTTTTCGTTTTCTCCATTTCTGAAGATGACTCATCTGAATCACCAGAACTCTTGGCTTCAGACTCCGAGTGTTTCTTTCTCTTTTTAGCTAGTCATCGAGAAAAAAGGTAATTGTAAAAGGGAATACTATGAAGCCATAATCATACGCCCTCAATACCCAAGTTTAATCTGATAATGAAATGAGGAAATATAGAGTTATATTTATGGGATAAATAATGACCCAATGTACTGACTTTGCATATTTGTACAATGTAAATTCATTAATTATGATATTTTTTTTAAATAAAATAGGAAAACATTCTTTTTAATTTTTTTTCCTGTAAAAGATCATGATAAGAAATTTTACTGCTGACCTCAAAATGACACACATATTTTATTGCTATTTTCAGTTGGTTATATGTAATTTAACTAATTTTAAAATTCTGGTTAAGCACATTATCAATAAATAATAAAGCACATTTATTAATATACTGTTCTTTTAGAAATTTGTGCAAATATTAACCATAGAAAGCTTACCAGCATAATTATGCAATGCATTTTGGCAGAGAAATGTAAAGTATCATTTTTGTTATTAGTGATGAAAATAGAAAAATGCAGATACAAGAAGGGCAGTATAACTGTCTTTTTCTTCACAAAACTAATTTATTCATGAATAGTTCTTCACAGCTTAATATTTATGAATAATTGTGTTATTCTGTACATAGATACCTTTTGAAAATTTCAGCAATCAAGCGCTAAATCAAACTCTAATATGTACCTTTGGCTTTTACTTGAAGAACTAATTCTCCACAGTTGGCAATTTTCACATCCACTTTTGGACGACTTTTTTCATCCGTCTCTAAGTTCTCTATCTTGGTGACCACCTCTTGACCAAAGATCACATGTCCAAAGACTGTATGCTTGCTAAAATCATAAATATCAATTACTGTAAAAGCACAAATATTCGTGGGGGATTAAATTTCGTTTATTTCGTTGTTAACAATTATCAACGAAATTAAATCCCACACGAAATTTTTTATGACTATATATTGAATGGAATTACTCTCAAAACAACGAAATTAAATGCCCTAGAAACTATTTTTGATGACAAATCAACGAAATGTTATCCCCACGAAATTTCTGCTTCTACAGTAGATTATAAAATTAATCTTTGATATAAAACAAATGATGATTTTATACTAGCTTCATCATTTATGCATTAACAAAAAGGAAGCACTTCAAGTGTAGTTTTAAAAACTGAATAAATAAAAATTTCCTTTAAAAAAAG